>NC_022011.1:72282694-72315695 GCF_000317375.1 Microtus ochrogaster
TCAGCTACTCCTCATGCTTTGGCTGCCCATGGACTTGCTCCTTCCTGGCTCTGAGCTTCGCCAGGAAGCAGCTTCTCTTCTTCCATCCACCAGATCACACTCATGCATCTCTCAGTTTTACTTTGTTAAAAATCACAGCTCACGGTCTGCCCCCTCTGAGCTTTTCTTGCTCTCATTTCCCGAGACTTCTTGCTTTATTTTTTTAAGGGCTGTCTTAATACATAAATTAGGCCATCTTACTACACAACACGTTGTACATTATGAACTCCCTTGAGGAAATGCCAAGACACTGCATGCACTTTGTACTATTTGCTCTGTGGAAAGGCATCCAGCAAGAGAGCAGTACATGCCCAGCGACCTGGCTGCACCGTAAATCAGTCCCTTCCAGTCTCTTTGCCAGTCCAGGACTCTTGAGAGTCTCTGTAAGCTACCACCAGCGCCTGTGGCTCAGTCCTTAATGATTTAAGACCAAAACTGATAAAGACACACACTGTCGTCCTGACTCCCATATAGAGAATGAGCCAGAAAGTGGTTCCAGGGACACAAAAGATAGGTGCGGATAACCTCAGTGTCCTTTCTGTCTGTCAATCATCCATCCATCCATCCATCCATCCATCCATCCATCCATCCATCCAACCACTATCCACCCAACCACAAATCTACCTTTTCTTATTATTAAAAAAAAAATCTTTGCTATAAGATATATACAAAGCACAGCTTCTTGAACTAAGAAGTTTGGGAATAACTAAATATTTTCTTTCTCTTGAGCGAACATTTACTTATTAAAATACAAAATAGCACCAAACGTATTTTCAGAATGATTGACACAACCAGGAATTATTTTCTTTCATGACACAGCCCCTTGAAACTCTGATGGTTGATTTTTTTTTCAAAGCATCTTCTGCCTTTTTCCTCTTTAACACAAAACAGTAGAGTTCTCTGAGGACCACTTTATCTCACTGCACCATCTACAAACTGCTGCCATTGCTATCATAGAATAGTAGACAAGCATAGGCCTTCAATAAAAACTATAACAAAAAATAAAAGAGAAATATAAATTTATTAGCTTAGCAACCTTCATCTAAATCTACAGCTATACAAAAGGAAACTGAATACCTACCTTATCACTTTTGTGAGTAAAAATAATTATGAAAATCATAATATAATTAAATTATAATGGTAAACTATCATCTTTTATCATCAGCAAAATAAATGTTCTTTAGATAACATAAGCACACAGAGAAGAAGTTTTCATAAGTGACTTTATTTCACCTAAAATTCCAGACTTGTCTTTGCATCATAATTCCAGCATCCAGGAGGTTGAGATAGGAGGAGCACCATCAGTTTAAAGCAAGCTTGGGCTATACAGACAGACCTTGTTTCAAAAGAAGAGAAAGAGGAAAAAACTAGAAAACATCAAAATATTTACTATGATCAAGTTGGCTTTATCCAGAGATGCAAGGCTGATTTAATTTACTCAAATTCATAAGTATAATAACTCATATAAATGGACTTCAAAGACAGAAATCACATGATCATTTCAATAAACACAGAAAAGTCCTTTGGAAAAAAGACAGAATCCCTTTATGATATAAGCCCTAGGAAGAATAATGTTAGAAAGGACGCACATCAGCATCATAAAGGCTCTGTCTTCAAACCTGTAGTCAACGTTATGCTAAATAGAGAAGAATCTGAAGCAATCGTATAAAAATCAGGACTAAGATAAAACTGTTCATTCTCTCCACTCCTATTCAAAACAGTCCTCTACAATCTTGCTTGAGCAACGAGACAAAGGAAGGAAATAAAATTGATTCAAATAGGAAGAGAAGTAGTTAAGCTATTCCTGTTATCAGATGATGATACTCTACTTATAAGACATTTAAAAAGCTCCATCACAAACCCCTAGAACTTATAAATAGCAAAGTAGCAGGATACAAAATTAACACACACACACACACACAGAAATCAGCAGTCTTTCTATATACCAATGAAAACACCCTGGGCGAGAAATCAGAGAAATAATTCCATTCACAGTAGTCTTAAAGATCTTGGAATAAACCCCACTTAGAAGCTGGAGGGCCTCTACAATGAAAACTTTAAAACTCTGATGGAAGAACTCCAGGAAGATACTATCAGATGGAAATACCTCCCATGCTCATGGACTAGAAGAATTAAATATTCTGAAACGATCCTCCTACCAAAAGCAATTTATGGATTCAATGCACTCCCAACCAAAGCCCCATGCTATTCTTCAGAGAGACAGAAAAACAATTTTAAAATTTACACGGATGTTCAAAAGACCCTGGATAGGCAAGGCTATTATACTAAAGACCCTGGATAGGCAAGGCTATTATACTAAAGGGATTATCATCGCCTATCTCACATCATACTACAGAGCTGTAGTAATGAAAAAACATGGTACTAGATCAAAAAACAAACACATATGTCAATAGAACAGAATAGAACAATTAGACGCCCAGATATATGTCCATAAAATTACAGCCACCCCCTTTTTCTTTCTGAGAAAGACGCCAAAAACATACAGTATAGAAAAGACAGAATCTTCAGCAAATTGTTGAGGACAGTGGATGTCTACATGTGGAAAAATGAAGCTATACCCTAATCTAACACACACACACACACACACACACACACACACACACACATACACACACACCTACAAATCAATCAATGACCTCAGCATAGAACCTGAAACTCAGAAAAGGCAGGAAATATGCCACAAGATAAGACACAAGTAAGGACCTTCTACATGTGGCACAAATCAAACAGGAAGGCCAACTATTGACCAATGGGATCTCTGAAATAAGAAGGGGATGGTTGATTGAATTATTAGGCACACAAAACAATAGCCCACGACATGGAAGAAAATCTTTGCCAGTGATACATTCAACAGAGGACTAGACTATACAAAGGATTAAAATATAAATATAAAATCAAGAAAAAAAAAACAACCCAATCAAAAATGGGGACTGTAGCAATGTCTAGTTAAGAACACTGGTTGCTCTTCCAGAGGATCAAGGTTTAATTCCCAGAGGACAGCTCACCGCTGTCTTTAATTCCAGTTCCAGGGGATCTGGTACCTTCTTCTGGCCTCTACAGGTTCCAGGCACACATGTGGTACACAAAGGTACATGCAGGTAGAATACCCACACACAGAAAAATAAAACAGATCTGAACAGGGAATTCTGAAAAGAATAATTCCAAACAGATAAACAAACATGTTAAAAAAGCATTTGCCATCATTAGCCATCAGGGCCATGCATATTAAAACTACCTTTAGATTCCATCTTATGTTAGTCAGAATGGCTAGCACATGACAATCAAACGTTGGTGAAGATGTAGTGAAAGAAGTATCCTTACTCACTGTTGGTGGGAGTTATAAGCTGGTACAGCCACTATGGAAATCAGTGTGGAGGCTCCTCCAAAAGCTAGAACCTACAGTTACCATACAGTGCAGCTATATCACTCCTGGGCATATATCCAAAAGACCCTGTCTTTTACACAGAGAGATACATGCTCACTCGTGTTTGTTGCTACTCTTTTTCACAATAGCTAGGAAATGTAATTGGCCTATATGACCATCAGCTAATAAATGGATAATGAAAATATAGTATGTAGACACCACAAAATTTTTGTTAGCTGTGAGGGAAAAAAAATGAAATTTGCAGTTGAATGGAATGGATAGAACTGGTCAAAGAAGAGAAAAGAATGAATGAAGTATGAGGTAACACAGACTAGGAAAGATAAATGTTGCATGTGCTCTTCCAGAGAGAGGAGAGAGAGAGAGAGAGAGAGAGAGAGAGAGAGAGAGAGAGAGAGAGAGAGAGAAGAGAGAGATCCTAGCTCCAAAACTATAGATTTGTGTGTTTACTCTGGAGTACTTGCAGAAGCCAGGAATCTAGAAGGGCATGAAGGACGCCTTAAGGGAGGGGGTGGGGAAAGTATTGCATAGCTAATGTAAAAAGTAGAGAAGGAAAACACTGGGATGAGAGTGTTTAAACACAGGGGTAGGAAATGAGGAAGCAGAGGAAGGGCAAGAGGACTAACCAAAAGTAGAGTATATGGAAAAGTATTACTCTGTAAGCCAAAAAAAAAAAAAAAAAAAAGTTATAAAATATCCGTGTAGCCATGTTTATAGCCACAACTTTATGGCATTTCAAGGTCCCTGCCAGCAAGTTAAGCTGCAGCATTATGTCCACAGACAACACTCATGTCCCCTCTCTGTAGTCGGCCCTCCTGCTTCAAACAGTCAGAGTTTGCCCTGGCAGGACGGCCCAGAAAGCCAGCATTTTAAACAACACAGGTTTTCGTGCTACTGCTGAAAACAAACAAGCATTCAGTCAGCTTTTCTCAACACCATTTAAGTGTTTCGTGGCAGGACCTCTTAAGAGCTCCAGGGTTTTGCAGCTGAAGCTGAGTCAGGAAGCCTCTCTTAGATGAGAGCGCTTGCTTGCCTCTAGCAAGCAGAGCAGACCTGAGAAATTGCTGCTACCAAGAAAACATGCTTTACTCTTTCCCAAGCTTTCTCAGGCTTTCAGTGGATTCAGTTGTCCACATGTCTGGGCGCCATTCTGTAGTAATTGGAGTGGCGGGGCTGCATCCCCAGCACCCCGGCCGCCTGCTAGCTTATGCCTCGAAATAATTACATGGACAATACAGACTGTCGCCATTCTGCCTCATTGTTCAACAGAAACGGCTGACAAGACCCTGTTGACAATACCATACACCTCGGTTTCAAGGTACAGACTAATCAAGCTGGAACTGATCTGGAAATCTGGAAGCTTCCTCCTTACTGGCTAGCTGTGGCAGTGCTAGAAGGTACTGTGCCAGGCATCAGAGAAATAGCATCAATCATCTTGCTCAACGTTGAGCAGCCTATGAACTATGAATACCAACCTGCCAGGTAAGGTGTCCTCACTGTGCCAAAATGTCACACCTGCTATGGGGCAATCAACTTCTCTGATTGAATTTGTAGCCTGTTCCTCATACTGCAAACCTGGCCTAAACCTCATGGCCGAGAAAGTCTTAGGCCTTAGGAAAAACTTACTACTATTGTTTCCCTAAACCGACATAATGTCAAACTCTCTTGTAAATATTTGTGTTTATACTAATGGACAAAGGCTACTCTCAGTTCTGGGGGAGAAGATCCTTGTCTTTAGCTAGGTACCCACTGTGAGTCTAGGAGTTCCCAAAGGATAGTTTTAAACTCATGGCTACATAGACAGCCCTGGTCAAACTCAGTGGGTCCCAAAACAAAAGAAAAAGATATAAATGTGAAGAGGGTCTTGTAGGGAGGAGAAGAGGGAGGTTTAAAAATTGGGGAGTGAGAACAAGATTACACAAAATTGTCAAAGAACAAACTTAGTAAAAATTATTTTTAAAAAAACCAATCACCTAAGTTAATTGGGGAAAAAAACCCAAACACCTCTAGTCTTTCAGCTTAATTTCAAGATAACCTACAGTCTCCACTTCCTCTCGGTGATTGATAACACCATGGCATCAAGTTCTGAACCTCCCATTCTTGGCTGTTCTAGCTGGGCCTAGAGGGAGGTACAGGTTTGTAATCCTCGCTAGTCCAGAGGCCGAGGGCGAATACTTCTGATTGCATGACCTGCTGATGTGCAGAATGAGCTCTCGACAAGACTGGGGAAACACAGTGAGACCCTGCCTCTAAAAGCAAAACAGAGTTTGCATCCATTGGTAGTATCTATGGTTTGTATCCATGGTAGTAGCTAGGTTGCCTACCATGAGGCCCTAGGTTCCATCTCCAGTGCTGAGAAAAAAAAAAAAATAAACCAAACCAAATAAAATAAGAATGGTAGTATTAGACATTATCATTTCAGCACTTAATAGGAGACATTGCTAATCAAGTATTTTAGAGTCTTCCTTTCATTCGTTCTTACACTATATTTCCCAATTCTCTGTGCTCTCACACTTCCGGTCCATGAGATCTCATCATCACCAACAGCATCACCAGTCATTTCATCCCACTTCATCAATCTGAAATACCCACGAGCCCTTCCAGACTGCTGTTTTAGCAGGTAGTGTTCACAGCTCTTCCAGGCCTCTTTGGAAGGGGCATTTCAGACAAGACCTTTCTACTTCTCTCTTGAACTGCCAGCAGCCTCCCATGTAAACCATAGCAATACCCACTTAAAATTCCACTAGACATTCACCTGGTTTTCATTCTACCATCAGTACTGGGAAATCTCCAGTTTACTCATCTCCAAGTGTCCTTGGCCCCATCCCTTGTGAATTAATTGAAACCTTCAATTCTCCCTTCAGTGCCAAATAATGAGCCATCGTTTGAAACTATTTATAGGAAGTGGCTTCAGTACTTTCTCAAACGCATCTCTATACTTTTCCATATACTTTTCTTGGCATTGCTCTCCATGTCAATAGTTTCAGAAGTGTCTCTAGTTCTTTACAAGATGAAGACTTTTGCCGTGTATCCCTTACTTAAAATGAAGTTCCCTATCACTGCTGCTTATCCCCACCCTCATCCATATCTCCCCACATCAAATATAGTTTTGTTTGTTTTCAACAGTAAGTCTTTTTTTTTTTTTTCAATGATTGAGGAGATCGCTCAGGTGGGAAAGTACCTGCTTCACAAACACGAAGACCTAGCTCCATCCTCAGAAGTCCTGCCAAAATGCCAGGCATAGTGACCCACACTTCAGGCACTTGTAATTCCAGGGTTTGGAAGGAAGAGACCGGAGCATCCCTGAGGCCTGTGGGCCAGTCCATCTAGACAACTGGTGGCTTCCAGGCCAAGGAGAAGTCCTTTCCCAGGGAAGGTAGAAAGGATTCCTTAGGATGTCGCTGCAGTACCCTCTGTCTGCTGCAAGCATATGCACATACCTATGCTTGCACGACTATTGCACAAGTGTGCAAAATAAAGCATTACATTAATATGCCTTCCCTTTAGAAACAAGGAAAGACGAGGTAATGGTTTTCCCTGGACTATTTACTTGCTCAAGTATTCTCTACCCCAAGACAAGGAAAGAAGGCATTTCTTGTTAATGAAGACGTTGAGTTTTTTTTCTCCCTTACAGCCAGGGTTGCTGAGTGATGGCCACTCAGCAATAGAAGCTTGCACACGGGCAGCTCGCATTCTAGCTAAGGAATTCTGCTCTCTCTTCAACGCTCCACAACTTCTCTGTCCATCCAGCACCGCTGGGCTCTGTATCCATGTCACCAACCTGCTCCACAGAATCCCAAATTGCTGTCTTTTGCTTGTCCTCCTTTGTCCCCCCCCCTTATCTGTTCCAGATCTTTTCAACAGATGATCTCACCCACAGCAATCCTAATCATCGCCACTGGACCAAAGAAGCCCATGTGTACGGTTCCAAGCTTAACTTTTTGACTGGGAGCCAAACTCATCATGACCATACTCTCTTGGTTTTTTGTGTTCCCCCCGAATCATCAGCATATTTTTGTTCTCATTCTCCTCCCACCCCTTCCCCACCTCCCCCAAATCTCCTCACTATAGCCACCTGTATCCTATACTACTGTAATTCTGGAATCAAATGTGATTTTTTAAAAATTGCCTTAAGAGTCTAAGAAAAAAAATATAATTTTATAAAATTAAGAAGAAAATTGTCCTCAACTCGTATGGCGCTCTCACTGCCCATTTTGTTTTGTTTTTACACAGAAAGTCTTCAGAGAAAGCTCTGGGAAAAATTGGTTCTCTAACGAGTGAAAATAGTCCTAAATGCATTTGGGAAGGCAGCCTGCTTCCAAAGTGCAGGGCAATGAAAGCCCCATTAATGGCCAACCATTGGTTCTACGTGCACTAAGAGCCGAGTAGCTGAATTTTAAATTGAATTTCAGCACAACTTTGGCTTGAATATTTTTAAATGAAAAGAAAAATCACACACTTGGGTGTGATTATATCTACTGTCTACGCACTCGTAAGTGACTAGACGTGTAGCAGAATCTAAAAAAAAAAAAAAAAAAAAAAAAGATTCCGCATCATGAATTTCAGAACTCCTCTTTGTAGTTTTAAAAATAAAAGGATGCAAAGGAATGAATAATTGAGGACTCTTCCCCGGATTTATTTTCATTTCCTGGGCAACTAAAATGTATAAGGAGGGCAGTAACAGGAAGGGAAGGAATTCTAAAGACAAATATGAAGAGGTTTGCTGGTCTGGAAGCACAGTTCGGTGGGAGAGCACTTGCGAGGCATGTGGAAAGACCTGAGTTCGAGTCCCAGTACCAATAGATAAATACAGGATGCTATATAGTAATTAGGAATTGCTATTCTCGTGAGAAATGATTGCTATTAGGTGGCCTCAACCAGA
The DNA here is from genome assembly GCF_000317375.1 of Microtus ochrogaster. Lineage (NCBI taxonomy): Eukaryota > Metazoa > Chordata > Mammalia > Rodentia > Cricetidae > Microtus > Microtus ochrogaster. The sequence continues at coordinate 72,291,019 of NC_022011.1, forward strand.
GTCCTCTTCAGGTCTCAGTAGAACTGAGAAGGAGACTGTCCTACCTGGCATGTGGACCTAACTCATCATTGCCATGCCTGAAGGTACAGCTGCTTAAATGGGGCAGTGTGGAGTGGGAGGATTTTAAAGCAATGCTATTTTGAGTGGGAGAGCCTAGATTCTCAAGCTTGCAGGCACTCGCTTTACCCTCTTTACCCGCTGAACCCTTGGCTCCTATAGTGAGGTTTTTGGGTGTTTTTTTGGCGAGGTAGGGGGCAGGGGTCAAGACAGAGTTTCTCTGCATAGTCTGTCTGTCCTGGAACTTGCTCTATAGACCAGGCTGGCCTCGAACTCACAGTGATCCACCTGCCTCTGCCTCCCTAGTGCTGGGCCTCAAGACATGTGCCACCACAGCCTGGCCCAGTGAATTCTTTTTAACCTAAGGAGTTTGAACCCTAAAGTTTTCAAAATCCCTTTCCCTGTATAGTTGCTTTTTAGTTGGTTTAGATCTTATTAGCACTTTCAGAAGACGGAGTGAAGGGAACTCTAAAATACTTTTCATCCCTAACCGGTTGTTCTTCAACTCATCCAACCGATGTTGATGAGTGACTATGGTGGAGCCACTGGAGGCCGAGTGCAAAGGAGGAGCCAGCTGATGTTAAGAAAGAGAAGCAACGACACCAGGGTGACTCACAGGATTTCAACACAGACTCGGGAAGCAAGAGAATCCCATGGGTATCAGGAAGCAATGGAGCCAGCCCCTGAAACCTGCTAAGCCAAGAGCAACTGGACGACAGGAATGGAAGGAGTTAGGGAGGATGTTGTCAAACTCTTCCCTTTAAAACCATGTCTGAACCAAAGGTAGTGACCCAGTTGGTATCCACAGGGCCCATACTCACTAGAATCAGTCCCGAGGTATGGGAAAGCAGCAAACTTAGACTTTCCTGAACTCTGCTTTCCTAACTCAGGTTCTGACTCCCCTGTATGTCCTTGGTACGGTCTCACTCCAATGAGTCTCTATTACAATCAGAATGTCTCACTAAACAAATAGTAGGAAAGTTTTGTGAGAAGGAGTGTTACGGGTTAATTAATCTTAATAACTAATTTCTGCAATACTGGGATCGAATTCGGGCTTTGTGGGCGAAGGGCACACGCTCTACTAAGGAGCACACTCTAGGCCTTTATAGGTTAGTGCTTGTGACTGCCAAGTCATTTTAAAAGGGGAAGAATTTAGCATCAGTCAACCCCACCAGCTTACCTAAGGTGTTATTTTTTTTCTTTCCAAACATTTATTATTAAAGATGCTGTAGTATTTTCACCTACAACAGTGGCAGGCAACACATTAATTTTATTCCAATTAAAGGTTTTGGAAGAAAACAAAGAGCCTCAGATTCTAGGACAGGAATAACTTGACACAGCACCCTCCCATCTACACCCCCCCCCAAAAAAGAAAAAACATGCAAATTAACTATCCTTCCTCAACTTTAAAATGCATCTTTAATGTTTACATATTTCAGTGTCTTTAAAAATATTATAATCTGATAGCTACAAGTTAATGTCAAAGGTGACAATTTTTTGCAAACTATATGAGTCACAGGCTCTTCTGCTTGGAAACATACATGTTTTGTGTCAAAGGAGACATTTCTCTAGCTATTAGAAGCCAGGAGATTTGTGATGAGATGGTTTGAAGAACTGTGTTATACTTTGGGAATGAGTGTGTCCTGTCCAGATCTGTGCCCCCACCTCACTCTGGGTGACTTCGGAACCAGGCAGGGTCACAGTGGCTTCTCTTTCATTAGGATCTCACTGCTAGGAGGGCTACTCCTCAAGAGGAAAAGAATGTGAAAACAAATTACAAATAAAGGTCTTCAAGGCAACTTAGTAGCTTGGTCAAGTAATGAAAAAATGCCTGGCTTCTTTGTCACCCGAGTTAGGCCGGAAATAGTTTTGCTTCCTGTCAATTGAGAAGGCTGGAATTTTTATCTATGTTTGTTAATTCTGGCTTACTGTGTTAAGGCTTTGCTTCAACCTGATAACTTCTGACTGAAACTTCATCCCCCGCTTGCTACATTTCCCTCACTGAAGACTGCATACATTAAGGTTTGGCAGTATCCAAGTTACAGTAATGCAACATTCCCTTTTGAAAACAAAGAAATAGAATATGTAGGGAAATAGAAGTCAGCGGTGCCTATCCAATAGATTTATAAAAACCCATACAAAAATATCTAAGATGGCTGGGCAGTAGTGGTGCACACTTCTAATCCCAGCACTTGGGAGGCAGATCTCTGAGTTCAAGGCCATCCTGGTCTACAAAGTTGAGTTCCAGGACAGCCAGGACTACACAGAGAAAGGCTGTCTTGAACCCCTCCCCCAAAAGTCTAAGATGACATTGTATGGAAATATATGTAGAAAATCATCTGATCTTATGAAGCCAAGAAAAAAATATATAACTGAACTGTACTCGCCCCACCATAAAGGAATGAACGGGAGACGAGAACTGAAATGCCTGAATATAAAGAATGCCATTTTTAAATTCCAAAAGGCCTGACTACATACACATCTACATTTATCTACTTGACTGATTCTGCACACACAGATTGTAATATAGAGTCTCTGTGCATAGAATTCCAGAAGGGAATTACATCTCTAAAATGCAATTTTAAAATCGAGAGGGGAGCTCTTGAAAAACAAGATAGTAATGAGTACGATTACTGTTCTACAACAGCAACTCTTCAGTTAGAAACACTGACACAGCCTAAGGGTTCCTGTTGGGTACGCTCTACACGAAATCACCCCAGCTGGGCACCTGTGTCCAGCTTCCTCCTCGTAGAGAGCACTCAGCCCACACGACTGTGTTCCAGGCGAGTTCAAACTGTGACGCTGAATTTCATTCTGGAAGTCACTTCTCCTCAATTGAATGCAGCTGTGAGCGGAGACTACCGTTCCAAAACACATTTCCATGAGAGCACCATTTTGAGAAATGCAAATTCGCTTTCATTATCTCAAGTCTGTGCAGCTAGAGTAGGCATGGAATCTCTGGTCTCTCTCCGTCAAATGAGAGTTTTCTACACATTCTGGAGAGCACGTGCAGGGGGCTCCTGAGCTGGGCAGTACAGCTTGAGGTCTTTTGTCCCCCTTAGGTTTTAGTGACCATCTCACCAGGTTGTGGATAACAAATACTGTGCCTTTGTTTGGGGCTTTTTTTTTTCTTTGGTTTTCCAAAAAAAAATCAAAGTCGTCCTTAAACTCGGCTCTTTCTTAAATGTCACTCTCTAGCACAAGTCAGTTTCCTCTCTCTGGATTCACAGAAATGAAACCTGGCAAATAACGGGGGCGGGCTCAGCAGAGGAAATGCTGCCAGCTCACAGCACCGGATGTAATTAAGACCACAAGAGACACACACACTTGGTTATAAACGCAGAACTTAGAGGTATTGGAAAGAAAAAAAGTCTAACTTTTGATTGGGTAGCCTAAGTGTCTTAGTCCATCCCGTGCTCTCAAACAAACTCTCTGGAAAGTATTTGGCTAGCCCCAGGTTCTACTTTCTGGAGATTTAAAGACGAACAACAAAACCCCTATGAATTCTTACCACCCCTTGGCCATTTTGCTGCCAGTGAGGCCAGGGGAGCAGAGAGAGGGATGTGGTTGTCAACCTGCCAGGGGGTGCAGGATGAGTTAGATCAGCTTCCACGAATAGTTGTGAGTGCTATTTTGTAAGGAAGCCTTTTCCAGGAGCAGTAGAGGACTAGCTCTGTCCACAGACAGACAGGTAATATAGTATGCTAATGAGTATCATTAATTAGCTTGAGCAGTGGGATGGGCGAAGTTCATTGGCACTCATGGGGAGCCGTTTTCGTGTTCCCACCCTTGTGCAGACTGACGGCGATAGTTACGAGCACTGCCTCTCCATTGGCTCTGAAACACCACATTCAAACTTTGTTTTTAAAGATGAAAGCATAAGACTTTGGCACCCGTATTTGTTTAAGTTTGGCTTCTGGTTCCCTGCAAGCTTCGCATTCAATCAATACCTATTGCTCTTCAGCTGAAGGCGGACGCTTTTAAATACAGTCCTCTATAAAAACAAACAAAATACAACACACCAAAAAAAAAAAAAAACTGAGAAAAAAAACCCCAATTCTTCAAAGAGAATTTAAAATTCAACTTACTTATTTAAAATCAGACACCAGAATATTTTAATTTTTGTCCAAACATTTTTATTCAAGAACATGAACTAAAAGGAGCAGCTAGGAGATTTTATTCTTTAAAAGTTAACAAGAAGTTTCCTTTCGTTCTTAAATGTATGATTAATATTGCTTAGGAAGGTGATCATTTGCCATAAGAGATTAAAAACCTTCTGTAACACACAGACAGTGGGCTGTGGTAAGAACCATGTGTTTTTGAAACTATATTTTGTTTTATGTTAGTCAGCCATCTTACAAATTCAAAAAAAAATCTTTGGAAAAAAATACAAGAACAATTTTTGCCACTAGAGGGGGTTCAAAATTGCCTTTGCAGCAAGCACACTAGAACAGTGCAGCTAACATCTGGAGCAACATCAAGTCTGACTACTTCTTTCTCACCGTTCGGTGGGGATAAATTCAAAGTGGTTTTGGCAGGGGTAAATCAGAAAGACCACCGTAAGTATGTGACTGTCACATGTGCAACTTAACAGCAAAATTCTAATCTCTCTAAGTGCCATTAACTGAGCTTGCTTCTAATTGCTGATTCCTCGGGAACAGAATCTTTTAGTTTCTCAAGCTTTCCTTTGTTTGGGTGTGTTTGGTCTCCTATTACCTAGGCTGGCCTCAACCATGCTATGTGGGTCAGGATGACTTTGAACTTTTGATCCTCCTGCCTCAACCTTCCAAGTGAGTGCCGGGCTAACAGACGTGTGCCACTACAGAGAGTTTTTGACATTCTCTTATGCTAAGGCTCAAACACAGTGCTTCTTCATGTGTGGTAGGCAGATGCTCCTAACTGAACTACATCCATGCCCTCAAACTTTAACAGTGCTGCAGAGGCATCTCCACTGAGGACTCGCAGCTATAACGCAGTTGGAGGACGTCTACACTAGTCTTCTATCTAGTTAGAGACCACCTGGAGCAGTGCCTTGCAAAATGACACACCACATAGAGAACCAAGGTATTCCAGCCACAGCCGGACTGCTCAAGAATGTGTGAGATCACTGGGCCTTCCACCCCTTGCTGAGTTCCCAAAGGCATCCATCCACCTGCATCAGTGACCTAGCCAAAGTCACATGGAACACTGAGCTAACCTGACCCTACAAAGGAATCATAAAAAGCATGGCTCATTGTTTTGTTTGTGGTAGCATGATAATCAGTAAAAGATAAAAATAATATTAGTTAACATATTTGTATGATGTCTGTTTCTAAAAATTTTTAACTTACATCAGAGTGAGGCACATAGTGTGCCTAAGACATCAGAGAACAACTTGCAAGAGTCAGTTTTCTCCTTCTATCCCGTGGATCCCAGGGATGGATCTTAGGTTGTTTAGTTTGGCAGCAAGGACCTTAACTTCTGAGCCATCTCACGGCCCATGTCCGATTTCACACCCATTAACTCCCACTGTCATACCACACAGGAGGAAACTAGGTCACGATTAAACTCCCCATCTAACCAGGCTGTGGTGGCGCACGCCTTTAATCCCAGCACTCAGGAAGCAGAGGCAGGTGGATCTCTGTGAGTTGGAGTTCAGCCTTATCTACAGAGTGAGTTCCAGAATAGCCAGGGAGACACAGAGAAACCTTGCCTCAAAAATCAAAACAAAACATCACAAAACAAAAACAGTAAAACAACTGAAAACAGCTCTTTTTACCTGAATACTGTCTTCCTCATTGTGTTATTTTGTAACGAGAATAATGATTGTCAAATAATCACTTATCGACTAGGAACTATTCTCTTTAGTTTTGTTTTCAGTTAAAGCTGACCCTCTAAATACCTGCATTAGTTTCTGCTTAGCCTGTGGATTAAAAGGGAAAACAATCTTTCTGGACCTGTGTCTTTGACCCTGTGTACACTTCTAGTTTGGCTTGATGCTTAATAAACAGTAATCTAAAAGTTCCATAAACTAAGCATTGGCATTTCAAGCAGTATTATAAACTAGACTTTTGAATTTGAAATGACCCTTTAAAGTCCATTTCTTGCTTATGTTCATTGTAGTCACAATTTTTCAACTCTCCTTTCTCACTGAGTTCTAGTTTAGGAATTCAAATTATGTATCTTTATAAATTTTATATGTTATACAGTATTTTTTTAAGACACAGAGACAAAACATTAGGAAAAGGCAAACACAAAGCAAGATGGGTCAGTGATGTATCAAAGATCTAGATAACACCAGGGGAACAACAGGGTACACTGGTTTGAGTGACATGCCCCTCAGAGTCTTAGACAATTGAATACTTGATCACCAGTTGATGGCACTATTTATGAGGGGGGTACTTGCTGGAGCAGGCATGTCATTAAAGCCGGGCTTTGGGAGTTTAAAGACTCCTGCATTTGTTTAGTTAGCTCTCTCTCTCGTGTTTATGGTTCAAGATGTCAGCCCTTAGCTTCATGCTCCTGCCTCCATGCCTTCTCTCCACCATTGTGAACTCTCTAACCCTCTGGAACTCTAAGCCCAAATAAACTCTTCCTTCTAGAAGCTGCATTGCTCATGGTGTTCTGTCGTGGCAATCGGAAAGTAACTGATACACAGGGAAGCAGAGACAGAAAGTGATGAGGAGGGAAAGCTTTGGTGGAAGAGAACCTGAAAAGTGCCTGCCACATCAGGCAAGACTGACACGCTCTGGAGGGTTATCACCCCACAAGCTGTTTTCCTGACATCCACTCTGGGTTTTCACCCGGCACCCCACACGTCTTCCCGACTTCAGGAAACAGCGCAGTGGTGGTTTAATCAGGCAGAACTAGGGCTCTCTTGAGGAACTTGCTCTGTAACGATAAACTCTTAGGTGGGTGTAAATTCTCAACCTGGTGCAGCAATCCACTGCTCAGTGCCTTTGAAGAAATCCGGATAGAAGCCACGAGCCAACCCTGCCTAAGAAACCACCTTCCTTAAGTTCATATGCAACATATAAAGTGTCTGGGGACAAAGGGAGTAGGTAGCCTGGAGAACCAGGAGCTGGAATTTGGGGAGAAGGGATGCTGGCCACTACACCGAAACTTTGCATATAGTGGTGTGTTCTAACTCAGGTACTAGGAAACACTGGTGACAAATGTTTCACTTCACTTAAGGACACAAAGTAGCCCAGCAATTATCTAGGTGCAGCAGAATTAAGCCAGGGAGTTTGCCCCAGCAGCCAGGTCTTCACAGGTTTCTTTCTCCAAGATCCAGGTTGGGGAGGCATCTCCAACTGTCAAGTTTGTTTTTGGTATGCAAGCTACTCTTGATGAGACAGGAAAACAACACCTTCGTGTGGAATGCAAGATGTCGGCCACAAAAGTTCACTTTTAGTTTCATCATTAAAAAAAAACAAAAATCACTAAACTTTGGCTCAAGTGGCAAGCATTAAGAGACATTAAGGTAAAATTTGGTTTCCTGGCATTGCATAAATTATGTCTACATTAAAGTGGAAAACAGACTTCCGTTAAGAAAGGCATGTCTGGTGAACCACGATGCTTACACAAAATTTTCTGATTCTGATCCCAAGAAATGTGGCTTGGCTTTGAGGACTGTCCGTTCTCACGCCAGATCTTCGTGGTACTATCTTAATGCCTTTCAGCAACCCTTCAACACAAAGTACATTTTTGTTCCCAAGCATTTAAAGGACCACCAGTCTCTCAGCGGAAAGAGCCGTGATCGAAGCCCGGTTTAGAACGCCTAGGAGCAGGAGCCATGGAGCTGAAGCCCAGCAGTGTGCAAGCTCCATTTACTGTGGGTTGTGTGATAACGACTCAGCGCCGGATCATTTTAATCTCACGTTTTTTATGACCTCTCTATTTAAAGTCAATATTTTAACTGGCAGGTATCAAGATCCCCACAGATCTTGGATTAGAAATTTTGTTTAAACTGAGGAAAGGGCACATAGCACTTCAACCAACTTTGATAAGAGCCAAGTTGCCCAATTAGCTACGGGAAAGAAGTCTGTCGTAAAGGTTTTAGAAGAAATGAAACACTCAATGCAAGACGTGTAGCCACCAGTTCACAAGAAGGTTTAACTGTCACACGAGTCTGGTCTGTTTAAGAGCCAAAGCAAGCAAGAAAGCAAACCAACCAGCATGCAGGGCCAGAGAGATGGCTCAGTGGGTAGGAGTACTTGCTGCTCTTGCAGAGCACCTGGGTTCGGTTCCCAACACTCACATGGTGGTTCATAACCATCCTAACTCCAGTTCCAAGGAATTCAGTGCCCATGGGGATCTGGCCTCCAAGGGAACCAGGTAGGCATGTGGTGCACATGTATAATGCAGGCAAACACTCATACACATAAGATAAAATAAATAAATAAATCTAAAAGAACAAAGCAAACACCTTCACAACCATCACTAAAAGGCATTCCATGTCAATTAAATTTTAAGTATTTTAAAGTCTTAGTGTAGTGGGCAGATTCGTTCAATCAATTGCCAACAATTTTCTTAACACAATTAAAAAACTGTAAACGTTTACACTCCCGTCACCCTGTTGCTTAACCCAAGACAGATGAGAGAGGGAGAAGGAGACTTTGAGGAAAATAAACGGTAGCATGTGGGTTGGGAAGTGCCTTGCGGTATTGCTGTCCATCAGACTTTTCCGGTGATGCTGGACGCATGCGTATATAAGCCCTGCCTACACAGTTAACAGGACTGAGGCCTGTGCATTTTATTTAAATTATTTTAAATTTCAGCAGTCACAAGTAGCTCATCCAACCCTTGAAAAATGTAGACGCAAACCACTGCATAAAATTAAATATAACAACTGTTTTACGGCCATCACAAGTCTTAAATTATTTTTATTTTAAAATTATCTTCTGAAAGCCTTATCAAATCTGTTGTGAAAAGGAATTTTGACTGCAAAGAATGAAAGAAAATAAGGGGAAGAAACAGAGAGGATACCATAGCCCTAAATCCCGTGGCCGCTGTCACTACCCTTCCCAGAAAGCAGACCCTGGAGAGGCTGAACTTCAGCAAAGGTAGTTCAGCCTGACCCAGACTTTTGTTGTTGTTGTTTTGTTTTTTTTGGGTTTTTTTTTTTTTTTTTTTTTGTTTTTTCGAGACAGGGTTTCTCTGTGGCTTTGGAGCCTGTCCTGGAATTTGCTCTGTAGACCAGGCTGGCCTCGAACTCATAGAGATCTGCCTGCCTCTGCCTCCCGAGTGCTGGGATTAAAGGCATGCACCACCATCGCCCGGCTGACCCAGACTTTTGATAGAATTGGTAGAGCCAAGCAGAACTGGAAAAAAAAAAAAAAAGATAGGTATTGCCAACCACTTCTCGAAATGACTGGGAATATTTTAAACCATTGCTGTGGTTTAGTTAAAAACTTGGTATGTAGGTCAGGCTGTCCTTGAACTCACAGAGATCTGACTGCCTCTGCTTCCAGAGTAATGCCATTAAAGGCATGCACCACCATATTTGGCTGTTACTGGAAATATTATGATGAGACTGAGCCCCTTAAAAGGAAGATCATCTATCTGTCTGCCTATCTATCTTTCAGTCTGTCTATCTGTCTGTCTGCCTATCTCTCCATCCATCTCTCCATCTATCTATTTATCATCTGTCTAAATAATTTATTTCTCAGTTTTTACATATCAATACTTTGGTTACCTGGTTATATCTTATGTATGGTTCTAAATACTTTTATTCATTCAGGCTTTACACACACCATCTGAGACAGGTAGAGAATGAATTATTCTCACTTTATTAAAAAGAAGGCTTGAAGTTAAACAAATGGCGAAAGGTGCCCAGAACTTCAATATTCCAACTTACTCTATCTCTCTTTCTTCAGACGACTAAATACTTATGAGTTATAAGCCACGTTTTATAATTAGGATGCAATAGGGATGTCAGGTATTTGCATTCATCAAGCCTCAGAGTAAGTAAGTAGTCTTTGTATTTGAGACTTTTCCATGTTAGAATTCTAGCTTTACTTTTTCATTGATTGATTGATTTAGGTTTTTGGAGATAGGGTCTTTCTATGTAGCCCTAGTTGTGCTGGAACTTTTTTTGCCAGGCCTATAACTTGTTTCTAAGATCATCCCTGGATATGAGAAAATGAACTTGCATCATTCCCCCAGAAAATAGGAGGAAATGCAAGAAGAGGTTGACCAGGACACAATGCTGCAATGCCAGAAGGAGGTCCTGGTCTAGACTAAATTAATTTTGTCTAAATTTGCTCCCAATTAAGAATGCATTCATCAAATTATCCAAGGGACTTAGTTACAATACATAAATCAACATTCCATCACAGGGGCAGGCTATTATTTAATAAGTATAAATAACTATAAGCCAGTTGGGGGAGGAGTTCTGATCAGCATTGGATTTATAAGTCCCTAGTGCACTCCACCCACTGGGAAGGGTTGCATAATCGTCAGAGAAGTTGAGTTAAAATTAGCTGTTTCTCGACAATGGTTAGGCAACACATGCAAATAACTTGAGTAGGTCTTCTGCAAGTGCCACTCTGGATTCCTTCCTTTTGGCCATCGGCATGCCACCGCTCCCGTATCAGCTTGAAAACCTAGCACTGTGGCCTGCTTTGACCAACAGACACAGTAAGTCACATGCGCCGGGGAGCTTTAACTCTTCCTCTTGGCACCTAGCCACCAGGTAAGAAGTGAAGCCGCCAGAAGCAACATAAACAAGACTACCTGTGTGAAGAGAGAAACTGACAGCAAAGGAAGATAAAACGGCTTGTAAGGGCTAGACCTTTCTACCTTCCTAGCACATCCAAGCTCTCCGTGGTGTGTTTATTTGTTTTGCTTGCTTGTGACAAACGATTGCCATGTTGACCAGGCTGGCAGTGAACTCCTGAACTCCAGCAATTCTCCTGCTTCAACATCCCAAGTAATGCGGGAGTGGACCGCTACCACACACAGCCTTCAACTGCCTGCTGAGTGTAGCCGGGTAAGCCAGCTGAATGTGGCCCACTGACGCGCCCCTGCTCCCTGCATCCAGAACGGCCAGGCACTGTCTAAATGTCTGATCATGAGAAACAATAAATGACAATTGTCTCAAGCCACACAGCTTTGAGTGGATGTGCTGCCCCGTGTCTTGCTAAACCTCACCGCCCAACTTGCGATCAACATTTTATTCTGAATGGAAGAAGGAACGAGGAAGCTTGAGCACTCTAGTGCCATTCAAGTTTACACGGCCTGAACACATCTCCGAGTGTCACGGCCATGCAGAGCGCACCCTCCAGGTTTTTTGCTACAGGTCTCGTTCTTACTGTTGCCAGCAACTAAAATAAATAAAACGGGAGCTAATGGAGTAATGGGTTCCTGGGAAAGCCGAGCGCATTCTTTCTATCATTGAGGAAGAATGTGTTCAGCAAAAGAATCCCGATCTGAAGGATCTGAAGGTGCTGGGTGGCCAGATAAACCTAGGAGCCAGGCTTCCCATCCCTGGCGCCCATCCCAGAACTCACTCTGCCCAGCCCACACGCTACCTGCTATCTTTTCTTTTCATGCCGTGAATATTAATTTAGCAGTGGGAGTATTTTCAACTATTGTAAGCCTAAGCCTATCAGCGCTATCCTTCCACCTCCATCTTGTTTGCCATGGAGGGGACAACTTTGTTTCTCTACCGTGAAATAATGCTGAAAAAAATATTGAAATAGACAAAAATTTTAAGCATATTATTTCTAAACGGAGAAGGCAGATTAACTAAAGGTACCTAAAATGTGGATTTTCTTTTAAGTGGATGTATTCTCTAAGCTGAAACTCACATTCAAAGTCTCACTCAAGTTAGATGGGACCCCTAAAAAAAAAAAAAAAACAGAACAGCAAATTGGCAACTGGTACCCTAATGGCTACCACCCAGAGTCTCACTGTAACACCTGGCTTCTCTTATTCACCCCGCCCCTTGCTACCTTCTTCGTTTCTTACATAGCTTGCAGCTCTAATTGAGCCCCTCTAAAGGTTCCTTCCCGGCTGTGCTCACTGTCCTGCAGCCCCGCCCAGTTTAACACAATTAGCAAGACTAGTCTCTAATCCATAAGAAACTGAAATATAATCCATAAAGCAGAGGCAGCCTGACGCCTCACTCAATTTGAAAATTGCCAGTTCTGTCAAAAATGCCAACACTCCAATCCAGTATTCACCACACACAATAGCCAGCTCTTCATCTTCCATCGGGAGCAGCGCAGGGGTAGCGGAGGCTGAAATGTGACCAATTTTGTAGCTGACAAATGAATCCCGAAGTGTCTATAGCAATACAGACACAGACAGCGTGCAGATGAGACTTCGGTCGGCTCTGCAAGGGTCTGATGGGCTTAGATGCATAACACAGGAAATCTTCACCAGGTGAAGGATGCAGGTATAGCAGAATGGTTTATGGCACAGGCAACATGAACAGCTGTTGCTATCAAAGCAATGCGGAGGGGGTGCTGAAGAGGTGGCTCAGGGGTTAAGAATATTGACTATTCCTCCAGAGGACCTGAGTTCAATTCCCAGCACCCACACGGTAGCTCACAACTGTCTGCAACTCCAATTCCAAGGTTTCTGACACCCTCACACAGACATACATGCAGGCAAAACACCAGTCCGTGGTCATAAAATAAGTAAACAAACAAATAAATAAAAATAACCAGGGACCAAAACCAGTGCAGGACCCAAGGGATACACTGAAGCCATGTTAGGTATTTCCTTACTTAAGGGATTTGGGACATAGGGGGAGAATTTCCTAACGTAGTTTTCAAATGACTCCAAAATTACAGAAGGATCCCACTGTCTGTTCTAGTATTATTCCTGCAAACGGGTGGGTACGTTCGCTGAGTTTTGAGAGGATCTATCTGGATGAGAAACAGGAAACGTCCTAGGGCCCTGCTGCTCCACTGTGGTGGGAGGAGGACACTTTGGGGCTGACACTCTCTCTGACAGCTGTCTTGTCCCTTTCAAGCAGCACTGCAAGAATTCAGAAGTCAAGAATACTCTGTTCCTCGTGAGAGACTCTAGGGAGAATCGAGTTTTAGAAATCCATGGTTAATGCAGATGGAAGGAGATCTATAAAGGGTCAATGCTTTCCGGTAACCAGGAACATAAAGAACTCTCTTGTCAGGAAGCCTTCTTCTCGAGGCTCCACCCCCTGAAGGAACTCAGATCCAACATCCCCAGCCTCTCACAAGAGGAGCAATCCTAACAGCTAACTAATCCAGGACCCCTGACTTCAGGAGGCTGCTACCTCAGCACCACCATCAGTCACACGCTCTAACTGCTCTTCTGGGTGACAACTCCCAAGCAAGGGAACGAGAAGCCTTCCAGGAAGGATCTCTGTAGACTACCTGCTCCTCCAGATGAATCATGAATAAAGGCACCATCTTTACTTCAGGCAACTCTGTGCCCTGTCCTCTCCCCTTTCCCAAAATCTGTTCACCCTAAAATGGCCTATCAATGATGTCCCTTGGTACTGAAGCAGTATCGTCCGTTTTCTTATAGGTTGTTGATTCTAGGCTCTGCTCCCCTCTCTAAGAATCTGAGTATTGCTAGTACCACGGGCAGCCATTTTCTCCTCCTATGAAGTCATATGTAAAACACTTTCTTATAGTCTCTGCCTTTCCTTCTTTATTCATCAGTCTGCAATTGTTTCTGTGGGGGCAGAGGGATTCTTCTTTAGAAACACTGGTATATAATTAGGACAGAATACGACAGAGACGAAGTGTTCAGTTGTCACTGCCATGTCCACACCACTCCCAAGGCTCCGGGCAATTTAATCCACAAGATGCTCCTTCATTTTCGTGTCTGGCCAACTCCTCTAATCTTTATATGACATCTATCACCGGAGAAAAGTTTTGCCTGATTCTGATTTCGTGGAAATTACATTACGTATTAAGGATCTATTTTTTGGTAAGTGAGTTCTTTTACTCCAGATGTCTTCCAGAGTCATCCATGCTGCTGCTTCTTTTTGATTGCTATGTAGTATTCCACTCTCCAGCCGATGAATATTTAAACCAGGACACTCCGGGCAGGGATTTTCAAAGTGTGTGCAACAAACACTGCAATAGATTATACGTTTATTTTCTAAATGTATATTATAATCTCAGCAGTTCATTAAAAAAGCCCTTGAACACTTCGATAATGGTTATGCCAAATTATACTCCCACAATGACTGGATGATGACAACTCTAGGTGCCAAATGACATTGGGCACTCTTTTGGGAAGGGGGTTGTTCTTTGTTTGTTAGTTCACTGGTCACTTGCATTTTTCATTCAATTCTTTGACTTCATTTTTTGTTTGTTCATATGAAACAGAGTCTTACTGGGTAACCCAAGTCAACCTTGAACTTGAATTCCCTCTAAGGAAGTCTAGATTGTGCTGGGATCCCAAGCATGGCCATGTGCCACCTCACAAAGCAATTCCCTTTCTTAAAGCATTTGCCCACAGTTTAGGGAATAATGACACCAAGTATTCAGACATCTCAGCTTACGAGTATGTAGCACATGCCCACACATGCTGATTTTATTTTCCATTGCTGTCAATATTCTAGTAGAACCAACAGTCCTAATGCTGAGAAATGCTATAACGGGGTCTCTAAACTGTGTGCTACGGCAGCTGAAGACGCTGCTGTACCGAAATACTTCGCTTTGATTTTATTTTTAAAGCAAGAGCTCAGATATAAAAAGACCTTCGGTCTTCTAATTTTAGTAAAAGTTTTATAATTTGACTCACAAGTATTTAGAATGAAATGTTTATAAGTGTAAAATATCCATGATTGGCTCATGTACCAAAATGAACCAGAGAGGCAGCCGTGGCCCCAGCTCGGGCTGCGTGATTCAGAAGGCAGGAAGGACAGCTGCTTGCTAGGATGAATGCTGGCAGAACTCGTGGGCAGCCCTGCCTTCATCTTCCTCCATTTAAAAAAAAAAATCTGCCTGCAAAATAGATGTGACCTTGATTTAGGCTGAAAAAGAACACAGCTACTCCTCCAGCCTTAGAGGATTCCAGAAGGGCTGGAGACTCGCCGGCAGTGTGCGGTGCAAACCAGAAAACGAGAATTCACTGTTTGAGGAGCAGTTAAGTGTGCTTTCTCTACCTTTTCAACCCAAGTTCAGATTCTATTTTCTGTCTAGTTCAATAGAAGAAACTGAAAACTGGACAACGAAGTAGGCTGCTGCTGCTTACGTGTGGAGTTTCTAATGCTCTGTCAACTGCTTCCTAGTGGGCCGTCCAAGACACTAGATGGAGAGATCCTTAACCCTGTCCTTCCTACAGGGGTCCAAAGATAACTAGATTACTTAGTCTGTTTGGGATACTTGGAATGGTATAATAACCTTGTTACTTGTTCACTACCATGAGTTCTGTTTGATCGTACACGTATGAAAGTGTGTGTGCACGTGTGTATTTGTGTGTATGCATGTGTGTGTAAGAGGTAAGTGGAAAGACAGGAAAAGCAGGGAATTGTTTACCTACTAGAAAAGCCGCGTCCTGATTATTTTTGTAGACTGTGCATGGTGTGATCCTGACATCTTTAGGACAGAGGAGATCTTGAAACTGTATGTAGAGCAGCCATCCTCCAGGGTCACAGGCTGACTAGATCAGCACTGGTGGGAACAAGTTCTTTGTAAGAATGTTATACAATCGAACACACTTGTTTCTTTTATACTTACACATCTATCAAGGTTCAGGGAAAAATTTCAAAGTCATATGTGAATCCCTTCTGTGGTTAACCATTGATACGGAAACCAAGTACTTGGAGATCATCATCCTAAAAGGATCAGCTAAATGCTTCACTACTGAGTCGGGTGTTTAGTAACCCCTAACATTTACTGTGTAATTAATAAATACCATATACCTCTGGATACCACTGCATGTCTCAACTCACTTACTCAACAGAAAAGGCTACAAACAATAGCTTTACTTTCAGTGTGCAGAAAACTGAGACACAGGGAGAGCAAATACCTTGACCCAAGTTACTTGCAACCCAGGCAGTCTGACTCCAGAGCGCGAACCCTCATGTAATGCACTCAGTGGTCTCTCCCGGCATTCACATTCTGAAACCCTTATCTCCACTATACCTGTGTTTAAAAACTGGTCTATAAAGATGCACTGAGGTCAGACGAGGTCCTAAGAATTGTATCCGAACCCTGAAGGATCAGGAGACTTTTAGGAGGTCAGGGAGAAAGCCCTTGTCTCTTTCTCTCTTCTCTCCCCTTACAGACACACAGCTAGCAGGAACCATCTGGAAGCCAGGAAGACAGCTCTCAACAGATTGCCCCTCCCCCCACCGCTGTCACCCTGATTTTGAACTTTTAGTTTCAGAACTTGGAGAAAATAAACTTCTGTTGCTTAAGCAACACAATTTATAACAGGTTGTGCCAATGCACAAATGTGAAGATCACTCTTCCCAGCACCCCCAAAATCAGAAAGAACATAAACATGAATCTTTGTTTCACCCACACATCTTCCTTATCTCAGCAAACTTGCCCTTTGTACCCTTTGATGCGGCCAGGAAACTGGAGTCTTATTGGATTTTAGCATTATAAATATTCATGGATATTTTCAATATTCATCCTCCATACATGCAGGTTAAGACGTGTTTACTGCATTGATCTTTGCAAGAGAAACATAAAAGCTTCTGATCAATATGAATGTAAAAGTTTCTGGCCGTATTTTTAGCATAACTAGATTTTCAAGCAATGGCCATGGGGCTAAAATGGAATAAAAATGAAGACCTTAAATGGAGGTTCTTTGAGTGGTCCCATTTATTAAAAATAATAGCAAGGCATACTAGTGATGCCGAGTACCCGGCATTCTGAGCTTGTGAAACGAATTATCAGTGTCTAAAAGGTCTTTGTCAACTCTAACATCTGTAAACATTTAAGTGGTATTGAGCAGATTCCATAATCGGATCTGCTTTTAACTGTGGAAATCAATGCAGTTATTAAGAAGCTATTTGAATAATTCATGTTGCAAGAGGAGGCCTTCAGAGTAGCTGTAATGTGTTTGCATCTTAATGGTAGATTTTAAATAAAGTTGTGTCTTGCTGCAAGGCTGATTCTCTATCCATCAGTTCAGAGGTGTCGATGGGAAATTCTGACAGTTGCAGAGGAGGGGCTGAGCTATCTGGCTTTGATAAAGAAGGGAGTTAATCTCAGAGGAAGACGCTATCCGCCTTTCACTTACCCACTGCTTGGTTGTTGAGCTCTGACACTCCTAGAGATGCCATCAGTGGTACCAATCACAAGGTCATTCAGCCAAGTTAACCAGACTAAATGCACATTCATCGCTTCCAGTTAAAATGAATAAAGAATCACATAGTTAAACATTTGGGCAAATATAACATTTTCTTTTCCCATGGGAGGTGTTTTTCAACTTTGTATGAAACATTTCCTTCACACTAAAATCAAAAGTAACATCAACCTTCCAAAAGCTTTGGATAAGAACCATAGAATGTGAGACTTACAAGCAACAGTCCCCTAAATTATTCCAATTCCTTATCTTATCTATTTCTTGAAGTACCTCCTTGGGCTATGGAACCAGTCTGCCTCAATTCCTCCTCTTGATAGGGCTCATGGCTAACTTCTCTAAGATAGACCAAAAACTCTTTGAGTAATTAGCACCCTGGGCTGAACCCAATTCTGTCAGCTCACCCTTCAATAAATTTGTTGACTTTCAGGGACACCCACTCAAGCAGAACCCTTGCTGTCTTTCCAGTGGGTGTTTGAAGGCAATGATCATAGCTTTTTGAGTTTCCAGTATTCAGTTAATCCCAGTCTCAGGAAGCAGAGATGGGCAGATATCTGAGTTCGAGGCCAGCCTGGTCTGCAGAGTGAGTTCCAGGATTGCCAGGTTTACACAGAGAAATGCTGTGTCAAAACAAACAACCAAAAAATAAAATTAAAAAAAAATCCCCATCATAGTTCATTTGTTAATAATATAAAATGGATTACCAGAGTGCAGTCAGCTACTTACAACCAGTCTTCCAGGTCTCCTAATTCCTTCCCTGTAGCTAGAATCACACAACCCTCCACGTCTTCACCTTGATTTCCCTCTGCAGGCCCATCCACAGACTCCCTCTCATTTCCACCGCACCCTGCCCACGACACTCAGCTACCAGGTGGAAATTTCCAAGCTTTCCCCCTCTTCTATGATCCTCTCAGCCTGGAACATCTTTCCTCAAGGCGACTAATGTTTCCCGTGGGCAGGCAGCCTGAGAGTGAAGAGCTGTCTCAGTATAGGCTAACTGCTATGAAAATAACCTTCAAGACTGAGGGACACCACAATCACCTCATTTACACTCCAATATTGTTGGGGTGTCAAGACATTTTTAAAGGTGTGTTGGTGACTGTACGTGGTCTCTAAGAACCCAGCTTCCTTCAATTTGAGAAGGCTGCCTTCCTTTTGGTCTTCAAGAGCAACTTAGAAAAGTTACTGATCAGAAGTGATTGTATAGAGGCTTCCTGCCCAGACTAAGATGAATGTTACTTCTGCTCATACTCAATCACAAGACCCCAAACTGACTGCAAAGGAGGCTGGGAAAGATAGCTGCCGAAGGAAAATATAACAAGGTTGCTGCTCCCCAGGGGTTTTCCAAGAAAGTCCCAGCTAACTGATCACATTAGGGCTGGTATTATAAAGAGGGGGTAAGAAAACACTACACCCCTCCCCTATAAAAGGATAGCTATATAAGCATAAGAGCACTTTCTATACTGGGGTAGTATAGCTCGCTCATGATCCCAGTTGAAATGTGAGTTCCTGGAAGACAGCAATGTGACTCTTTTCTTCTTTTCCTTTCCCCCCGCCCCCTCAAGATAGGGTCTAATTATGTAGCCCAGGCTGACTCTGAATTCATCATCTTCCTGCCTCAACCTTTTAAGTGCTGGGATTAGCAGACACATTCCACCGCAACAGGCGTGGCGATGATTTTACTTTTCTTATTACTCACATGTAGCACAGGGCAGTCCTACCGCAAAGTCAGTTCATGCTTGAGAACAAATGGACTTATGGGTAAGTCTCTGTATGTTCTTTCTGGACTCCTACCTAGCCTGTCAAAACAGTAATGAAATCTCTGAAGCTCAGGATTATGCTTGAGCATGGCTCCTCTGAGCACTGGGGGGCCAGGAGACTGCAGGATCCCTCACCGTGGACTGAAGGATGCACAGGCAAAGTATGGGCAAGCTGAAGCCATCTCCCTTCGGAGATTGTGTACTGAGTTTTGCTCACCACGGAGTCCTTGGCACCTAGCACGCTGAGAAAGTATCTGTTTGACAAATATATATAAACACTCAGAGACATTTTTATAAGTCAGTAAATGAGATCATGGCCCTAGTAATTTAATTTCAGGCATAGAGCAACAACATTTAATAGAAAGACCAGCAATCAACGTTTAATAGTATAAGGAGTTTCTTTAACTATGGATTACAATTATCATTTTATAGCTGTTTACAATACTATCAGCACACAAAATTATTCCCATAGTGTCAGTTCTAATAAACCATAAGCTAAGAAGTTTTTTGAAAGTTGGATGATTTTTAAATAAAGTCAAATGGCATAAGTCCTTTAACTGCTTACATCTGAGGACACTAGTTGAACAGATGCAGATAGCTTTTCCTTTGAACTGAATTGGGGTGAGCTGAGATAGCAATCAGGAAATTGAAAAGGCAGGAAAATCTGTCTTCCTTTCCTGGTCTAAAAATAAACAAGAAGGCAAGGGTACAGAGTGAAGTGTTCCCGAGCCAAAATTTTGCAACTTGTGTTGACCTGTCTTAAGGACCTCTCTAAATACACTGCCTGGGTTATTTTGTTAAGGGTAGAGGACCCTCAAATGTCTAAAACTACATAAGCAGTCATAATCTGCATCTTCCTTTAATACTTAAATATTAGGTATTGTTAAATGACAAGCTCCTTCCACCATTTTTGTTTATGCTAGACTAATTGAAACGTTTGCTCTTTGGATGCTGATTGTGGTGTTCAGAGAATCCTGACGTAGAAAAGTAGAGTGTCCACCTTCTAGCACATCGTGGTTTTTATTTCCCTTGCTAAATGGAAGAAAGAAGCAACAGGTTCTGAGCTAATTTCCAAACAGTGTTTGCTTTCGAGCTTAAATCTGCATTATAAAATCAACACCAATAATTTTTCATTTGGGTGTTCTTTTATTAATACCTTCCAAATCTAGTTTAACAACTGCATCAGACAAAATAAGAAAATGAAACTTTAATACACCAATATCTTATAAAATTACTTTTTTATGATTTCCATCTAATTTGTCTTCAATCTACAACAGTACAGTTCAAATCGAATGGATCAAGCCCTAAGTGTAAAACAAACCCGAGCCCCATAAAGGAGACTGCTTGCAGAACCTAAGTGTGAGTGTGGACTGGCCTAGGGGCCCCGTCTTCTGGAGATATGCAGGTATGTAATCAAGAACCACAAAGTCTGGTGGCTTCTGAGAAGGCTCCATGGGGTTATAGAAAAGCAAGTTTGATCTGAAGGTCTCCTTGCCCCTATGGTGTGGGAAGTCCTTCTGTCTATGTGTTGTTTTTCTTGGTTAATGAATAAAGGAATTGCTTTGGGCCTACAGCAGAGTTATAGGGGAACAGATCTAGGTGGGGAAAACTGGACTGAATGCTCGGAGATGAAAGGTGGAGGGAGACACCATGGAGCTGTCACCGGAGATAGATGTGCTGAAACTTTGCTGGTAGGCCATGACCTTGTGGTGACACACAGATTAATAGAAACGGGTTAAATTTTTGTAAGAGTTAGCCAATAAGAAGTTAGAGCTAATGGGCCAAGCAGTGATTTAAATAATATGGCTTCTGTGTGATTATTTCGGTGCTGGGCGGCAGGGACAAACAAGTGGCCTGCTGCTCCACCCCTAGGAAATACCATCGTTTTTATCTCAGTCTCACGGCTGTCTGTCCCACTGAGCCAACAGTCCCTTCCAGTATGTGTTTTATCGGGTCACTGTCTGATGGGCATAGATGGACCTTCTGATAGGGGTAGTGACCATGAACATACTGTGTGTCAGAAATCACCAAGCTAAGCACCGGTCAGAATAACAGGGAAACAACAGACACATGACCTGTTGTCACGGGGATTACAGCCTCTAGAGAGCACGTCTCTGATGGTCATGAACAATTACTCAGAAGAGAAAAGTTTCTCAGGGAAAAAAAAATAGGAACTGTGAAATGACATTACAGGGGTTCCTAATTTGGGGGGGGGGCACAGCTTCCTGAGAAAGTGTTATTTTTTTTTTATATTTGCTCAAATCATTTAGTTTGATAAAACTTCAGTATCTTTACCTGTAGAATGGAGAAATAGTAGCTACCTTGAGGAACACCGGTGAGGATTAGATTAGATGACAAATGAAATCATTATAAATGATCCATATATGTTTCTGCAATTATCTTATAATTACAGTGAGGACTGTGATTCTTTCAATTATTAATTTGGGTGAAGAACAAAAGTTGGCTGGCAAAGAGAAAAGAGGAGGTATGAAGAGCTATTCAAAATAGAAAAAAATGATTTGCAAACACAAAATTTGAACCCAAATTATATGCAAAGCCTTTGGTGTCCTAGGTGGATAGAATTCAGATCTAAAATGAAAATAAAAAGGGAATAAACTTTAAAAACCCTCTTCTCACTCTAGCTACCCTAAGAACATTCTCTTTATTTGCAAATGTTTACATTTTCCAAGTTTTCTCTACTAAGCATATATTATCTTCATAATTTAAAAAAAATGAAGTATTTTTCAAGTGATGCTCCCATTATTTCTTTGCCTGTAACAAACTGTTTCAGAGCATGGCTTTTCCCCTCAGCATCTGTCACTCCCGAACTGCCTCGTTGTCTTAGAAAGGATGTCACAGAGAGCCTGTGGTGCTATCTCCTCAGCTTGAATCTGCTCACTTCCCAGGGTGAGAACATGAGAAGACCTCCTTTTGCCTACAGCATCATACCCATGATCCTTAGCAAAACCACCCCCAAATGGCTCAGGACCAAAGCCTGTCTATTGTTCCAAGGTCATTTCCTGCTGCTCTCTTTGCTAACCCTCACACCCACCACAGCCACACAGAACTTCCCAAGTTATCCAAACATACCATACACTCCAATGCCTCTCTATCTTGGCTCATTTTCCTTTCTATGTCGAATAGTCTTTCAACCTCAGCATGCAGCAAAATTACACTGTTCCTTTCCCAACCCACTGAGCGCCAACCTCATCTCTCCACAGAACAGCCCCTTAGAGCCTTCTGCTGCCCAACACCACCCATGCTGTTCTCCAGTTAGTTAGACAAATGCTTACCTCAGCTTACGAGTTCTGTGAAGACAGAATCTACGTCTACATAAAATTTGTTTGGTGTTACATCTAGCTCATAAATCATAATTGTCGATGTTATTGCTATTCAAATGAAGAGGCTACTAGAATGGAAGCTGAGAGTTTTGGCTCATGCCTGTAATCCAAGCACTTGGAAAGCTAAGGCTAGAGGGTCATATGGTAGAGGCTACCCTGGGTTACAGTAGGGAGTCCTTGCCTTAAAACAAACAGAAAGGGGGAGCGGGACTAGAGTTAGTAGATTGTTTAGGTTAGACAACGAAAGTGTGCAAGGGCAACCTACTATCCTAATTGTTCCCTCTTTTCTTAGACTGCTGTGCATGAGGATTTAGAAACTTAATACTTAGTGTCTGATTGCTCATTATTTGCTAGGTCACTATTGTGAATGAGATACACACACACACACACACACACACACACACGAATACAAGCGTAAACTGTGAAATGCTAGAGAGGAAATGAGGTAAGGGGATATCGTCGAGGAAGCCACTGCAATAATGGGAAGTAATGAACAAGGAGCAATTAGTCACATAAAGAATAGGAGAAAGTGCATCCAAAAAGGAGGAGAATGTACTGGAAGGTCCAGAGTGACGGAGGAGGGAGGAAGGAGCAAGCCGGTTCACTTGAGAAAGTGAAAGATGGCCAGCCTGCCTAGAACCTGACCCTGGCAGAGCAAAGGCGGCTTCAGGCAGTGAGGGTTCCTCTAAACTATGCTGGGTCTGTGACAGAGACTGTGCTTCTCCTGAGGGCATCTACAAGTCACTCAAGAGTTTATGTAGGGGGTAGAGGAGGAGACTGGATTTATGGTGTGTGTGTGTGTGTGTGTGTGCGCGCGCGCGCGTGCGCGCGCGCACGCCAAGGTCAAAGGTGGACAAACCTCAGGAACCCTCCTTGGCTCTGCCTCCCTACCTAGTTCTAAGATTACGTAGGTGTGCTACCACACCCAGGTTTTCACTTGGGCTCTGGGGGGAGCAAACTCAGGTCAGCATGCTTACGTGGCATACACTTTACCTACTGAGCCATCTTTCCAACCAGGAGATTCATATTTAAAAATAAATAACCTTATGTGAAAACTAAAAGTTAGGCAGACAGCTAGTGAAATGGACCAAGTTCTCTGACTTCAATACATTTAGAATGCCAGTTATTTGAACAGCTGTCAATCAAATGTACTCCTCAGTGGCGCTTTGGTCTCTGGTCATTAAAGTCAAACCACCGTCTGTATTTTTGTTTCTCTGACAACCTAGTTCATACAGCATAGAAACGGCTCCTAGAAGGCCACTTTGAACATGCCATGGAATTTTAATTGCGCCAACATCTCCAAAGCCTCCTGTCAAGATAAAGACTGGCATCCGATGCTGGCTGGAACTCAAAATGTTCATTTTACCTTGAGTTGAAAACCCCACCTTTCTCACCTGAGTGGACGCTTTGTGAGCGGCAGGCACAACACAGCAAAAGCTGCTGTTTTTGTTTGTTTAAAAATGTCACACGCTTTCCCTCTGTGGAGCACGGATTCACTCGACTTACAGTTATGTCACATGAAGAGATGAAACTGCTGTATCATTGCTTGAACGTTCTGGTGACATTTCCTTAAGCCAAAAGAGACATGACGGCTAGACAAGGCAAGAGAAAAGGAGCAGAGATGCTTGGGCCTAACAAAGGCTGGAGGGATATCAGTGTACACGTCAGTGCAGAGACTCTGGATGCCGAACCGTAATGCTGTCCTAGCAACGAGGTCTAGTGCTACGGAAGGAATATTGTCCACGCACCGAGAGGACAGCCAAGTATCCAACAAACAGCCAAGAGCAGGACAGTAGAGAAGAACTTGGGGCCGGCACATACTCTGCCATGCAAACTTCATTCCCGATTCATAAGCAGTGGTTCAGCTGTGTTAAAAACAATGTTTGGAAAGATCAACAGGAGAGAAGAAAAGATCATAGAAGAGAGTAAAGAGCAGACAAGGCACCTGAAAGGAATGTAAACGGAGGGGGGAGTTCAAAAGAGGGAAAATACCAGTTACACCTCAGATAATAACACTGCCAAGAATAAAAGCTCAGATATTCTACACACGCTGCTTTGGCCCTGTACTAAATGCTCTCTGCGGTTCATCTGATTTAAACTGCTGATGAACTCTACAGAGGTGAATACGGCTATTTCTGTATGGACGATAAGAAAACGAGTGTTAAATCCAGGATCTGGAAGCTAGCCTGGGAATGTGGGGGCAGCTTCGTCAGACTGCAGTCTCTGCACGTGAATTAATTCCCCAAACATTTCTCTGTTTCTGCTTTGTTTT
>NC_022011.1:72315868-72326708 GCF_000317375.1 Microtus ochrogaster
AGGCTGGTCTCGAACTCACAGAGATCCGCCTGCCTCTGCCTCCCAAGTGCTGGGATTAAAGGCGTGCGCCACCACCGCCCGGCTCTGCCTCTGCCTTCTGAGTGCTGGGATTAGAGGTAAGTGCCACCACCACCCAGCTTTGGTATTTTTAATCTAGGTAACAGGGATTTAAATTACAAATGATATAGATGGTTTTCTTAATACTTTAAAGGAAAAGTTTTCTAAGTCATATTTTAGGTTTCCCTTCTGGGCTAAATATGCTATCCTCAGCAGAATTTGAATTTCTCTTCATAATTCACAGTAGACTAAGCATAGCTGAATCCTGACCAGTCAGGGTATGCTAAGACCCATAAGTCTGTTTTCTTCTTACCCTTCACTGAAAGCAGAATGCTGCTGTCTGAGTTAGTTGCTCCTGGTTTGTCTACTTGGCTGTTTACACACCCAGGCTCACAGCCTTCACTGGCAGCCACAGTGATGCTCAGCTCTAGAAGAAACCTGCCCTTCCTTCTCCCCAGACTGCCTGCTTCTTCTCCATAGCTCTCCTACATCATCTATTGTCTACCTACTTCCAATCAGCTCAGTTTGAGACATTTTTATAGTCCTTCTCCATCATCATCAAAAACAAATCATCAAAAAAAATCCATCATCAAAAACAAAATTCATCAGCAAGAATAGTAGCCACCCTAAGCCAAATCCAACATCCATACACTACCTCTAGCAAATCTCAGCCAGCCAGAGCTGAGGGGTTCATATAGCTTAGTAGAGACTGAGAAGATTGACCATTCCAGGAATTGACAGGATTACCGTTTCATAGCAGAGTAAACTGAGGCTCATAACTACCGGCTGGTAGTGTAGTCCAGTCCGTGTTAGGTACATAGGAAGCTCTGGGTTTGATCTCCAGCAGGGAAAGGGCAAGCTGAGATTTGAACACGGTCTTTCTTCCCTTCCACTTCCTGTCACAGTGGGTTTGAAGGAACAAGACAAATCTTTTCTTTCTGTAGTAACAACTGCAAGAAATAGCCAGGATTTGCTCTAGCAATAGCAGCACAGACAGCCAGCTGTGCCTGATAACTGAATGTCATGCTGCCACATGTCACGAGGCCCCTTGCTTTTCCAGCGTACTTGGGCACAGCTTACCACTGCACAGGAGTAAACAAACACACAATGAAATATGTGCTTCTCTAATGCAAGTTAGAAATCTTTTGAGATAAAGATATTGCCCACATCAACGTTTTTGTTTCATTAGTTCAATGCCTTTATGATCATCTCATTCAAAAATCCTGTTTTGTCTTGCGGTTCGTCTGGTGGAGTTCCTACATTGATTTAATCAATATTTGCTAAGTAACTCCTTAGTACTAAGGAAAGTGAGAGGCAGGAAAAGTCTAGCTAGTGGAGTAATGTGAATCTGCATTTATTTCCAATAATCGTTAAATTTATCAACCTTTCAAAGTACATTCTGAGGGCAATAGAACAATTGCCTAGATGCACCCTACGTTTCCATCCCCAGCACCCCAAAAGATAAAACAGAATTCACAACCTTGTTTTGTTATTTCAAAGATCAAATTACGTTTCATTCAAATGTTCTCACATTTAAAGCAGTTTCCTATGTAAATTATTCCCTCTGAAAACAAACAGAAAACTTCCTTTAACCTGCAATAGGATTCACAGACCACATCTTGGGCTCCCAGGGTCTCAGAAAACTGTAGAGAAACATTCGAGACCAACAATGCAACGTTGCATAAACAAAGTTGCATGTGGGGGGAGGGGGGGAGATGGCTATAAGGGAACAGACCCTGTTACTACAGCTACTTTCTTTAGTTCTTTCCATGCTGCTGTGATTTTGCTTAAGTCACAAATCACAAACGTCAAATAAAGCCATCCTTCCTTGGGTAGCAGCATCCTTAGGATTCTGCAGTGGAGAAAGACCTGGTGACACGCAGGCGATGTAATTGTTTTTGTCGTTGTTGTTTTGTTTGCTTGGCTTGTGAGACACGGTGTGGGGATCATTTGGCCCAGGGTTAGCCCCGATTTATGCTCTCACTGGCTCTGTTAATGCGGTGATGTGGCAAGTTAGGTACTTTCCATTCACGCAGACTGAAGCTTTCTTTGTTGCTCCTGACAATGGCACACGCATTTCAAGTCCCCTCAGTGTCCACTCCTCAGTGTTTCTGAGCTATTTTCCTCCCTGGAGAAAAGTATGATTGGTCCCTCAAACAGAGGAGATTTAATCACATTGTAGAAAAATAAACAGGATGTGAGACAAAGCAATGCCGTTCTCGCTGCTCCCAGGTTTCCCATTTAAAATGCTTTACCCTGATCACCATGATCTTCTTAATGGCACAAATGCTTAAAAGATTGGATAGATCGTAGAGAAACTTCAGAATCCTTAATTCTTGGTGGCATATTCCAAGTAACTGAAAAAGATATACACACTAACCTGAGAAATTTTAAACAGATGTCAGAATCGACACGACCGTTGTGTTTCCGACCTGTTGAAAAAAAAAAAATGCTTTCTGCTTTCTTTTTTCATGTATCCTTATTAACTGTGAACCCAAACTATATATTATTTCACATTTTATGTGGCTAATCTCATTGACCAGCGGATATTTTATGATCAAAGTTCTTAATAAATAATTTATTCCTCATTTCCATTAGGAAGAAAGCAGTGTTTCAGACCAGGCCCTGGCACTAATACTCCCTGCACCTCCGCTGCCTCACGAACAAATGAGCTGAGGCCTAGTGCACGTATCTTTTTTCTATGAGATCGGGGCGCCAGTATTGATTGAACTGCTGTGCACAGAAATATGTATTAGAAGACAGGCATCTCCTCCCAGCAGCCCTTCACTGTAAGCCCGAGCTTGCCAAGCCGTGAGAGGATTTACAGCTTTTCTTACATAGGTAACATGATTGGGAAGAATTCCTAATTACAGTCTAACACACAATTAAGTCCATTAACTTTGTAGATAAGTTACATTTTTCTGGGACCACAGAAGGCAGACGCTTCCAGAAGCAAGACATGAGTTCAGGCCTCCCTCAGCCACTCCACCTTTACCTGACCCGATGCACTGGGGTCCACGCCTTGCTTCTGGTTATCCATTGTGTGAGACATCTGCTTTCCTGTGAGGAAGACGAAGTGGAAGCCGCTGAATGATTCTGAGGAGCAGGAGGAAGAGGTGGTAGCCTGAGCCGCAAGATTTCCTCACTGGGCACATCACCAAGGCTAAGGGACTCTCCAGCACACACATGCATACCTCCAACAATTGCAAATGGCAATTTAGTCAGTGTTGGTGGCAGCCCTGGAGCAGGCATCCTCCTCAGCTTCACAGTGATGTTCACTAGGGTGAGAGACGGCCAGAGTGGAACAACTGGCGTCCGGTCAGAGGTCAGTGGGGTGTGGCCACTGACTACTAACCAGTCACGGGGAGGAGATGGGAATTCTGGAACTGATTCTGCACAACAGGGCCTACTTCTTACACTACCACAGGCTATCCCGACAGCTTGGAACGTTTCCACGGTTTCCTTTGGGTGGGTTTGCTTTTTCTAATACTGCACATAAACCTCGACACTAGTGTAACAATCCCATTGAGAGGATGCAAGGCGGAGAGGAAGGAAGCAGGTTTTATCTCTGCCGAGTAGCTGTGTCCTTCTGCCTACGACCTTGTCTGTCTCCCTAGAGACGTACAGCATCTTCTCGCCTTCTCTGTTCCCTACCCAGACCCTATAAGTGGCAAAGCGTCGCTTTAGTCTCTGCAGACTATGTGTTCTTGGAAAAATAAAAGCTGTTGATGATAATGAGAAAAAAGAGCACACGGCGGGGCGGCATGACAAGCATCGGAGCATGGCAGGGTAGCAGTGGCCTCAGATGTTCTAGAACTTTCCTTAGTCCAATGAAAGGAAGCAGAAGGACAGAAGTTGACTTCTGGTCTCTGCCTTTATTTCTGTGGAGTCAGCACTGTGTTTGAAGTCCCTCGTATCTGCTAGTGATTTCTTTTAGGCACTGGCCATGCTGTCGTTAGCTTAGGCTGTACAGGAATTTCTCAAGGCTGTAGGCAACTGGATGGAACTAGCATCACCATCTTCTTGATTTAATCATTTCAATCCATCTTCAGATTGCTCTGATAGAAATAGACAAGTGGCAAAGCCTTGCCTTATAGCATCGGATTTATAAAGTTCCCAGTATTTGCTGGGGGACACCTGACCTGCTCTCCCCCTCCTCCACTGATTCACTTCCCAAGTTCTCCTCACCTTACACGACAGGGCTCAAACCTGGATGTAACTCATAGGAAAAGACATTGAAATGGCCCTATATTACACTCAGTTCTGAGGAAAATCAATCACTGAGTCACTGATCACAAGGAAGTGGCAAGTAGCCACATGGGAGTTTGTGTTTCACATTTACTGAGTCCGAAAATGTGGTAACCACTACCTGACGAAGACAATCCTTTGGTCTAGGATTTCCAGGTAGCATCCATGAAGAGGTCTTCTTGGACTTATTATTTATTTAACTGCACAGCACTGGTAAGGGTAAAATAAGGAAGGAAGGAGTTGGAACCAATGACGAAAAAGGGGACATTCTGGTGACAAGGAAGGACACTGAACAGGTTTTGAGACTCTACTATTGGGTAATGACACCCTCAAGGATAAGAATATTTGGCAGGAGGAATAGAGACAATGGGCAAAAGATAATGAACATACATCTGCCGTTTTCATTTCTAGATTGAGACAGGCAACTCAATTTAAGAATAAAAGCCCAAGATCAATATAAGAGATTGATACGGGGTTACATTTGCCATTTATACATTAGAGGAGAAACCAAGCAAGGAACTGGGCTTTCCTATATATAAAAAAGAAATGGAACCATACAGCTGTCAGAAGACCCAACAAGACAAACACGAAAACAACCAATTATTATCTATAAAAACTAGTCATAATGTTTTTCTTCTCTTTTTGAAAACAGGAGAGTTTTACTTCTAATAAAATTAGCTTGCACATTAAAAACCTATCTGTTCTAGATATGGAAGTTGCCAAAGGAAGTGATAAATGGTCAGGAAGGTGGTTAATCCAATAATTATAGAAGCAGATTCTACTCTGATGGATTTAATATAGAAACTTTCAATGTTACTTCTACTTTCATTATGCATTATACCTCCTATGAAAAAACCCACTAATTCGGGCTCATTCAAAGTTAGGAATTTGGCACTCAAGATGATTATTATGTGATCTTTTCAACCAGGGAGGCTCTTGAGAGACTCATGGATGCCTCGTTCATGAGATAGCATCAGACTCAAAAGAGACCTCCATGCAGGGCAATAAACATGGTTTTAACTTAATGTCTCTTATACTGCCCTATTTGGTATTTTTGGTTTTGTCCTTGCTTTTCCCCACTCACCAACTTGTTTATTATGCTGTCTGTTTTTCTTTGAGGTTATGAAAGGAATCTGAATGTCAAGAAACAGAATAGTACTTCAACTGTTTTTTAAGGTCGCCATTTTACTACCTGAACCCCAGAGCCTCTTTGAAATGCAGAGTTAACTTATTCTCTGGCATGCTTGTTTAAGGACAACTTGAGCTGGCCACTGCAGAAAGCACACGCCACAACACAACCCTATACTCCACTTCCTGACACACCTCAGAGCTACTGCATATGCTCAGACAGATTGCCATAAAAATGTTCCCTCCCTATATTTTCACCACTGAGAACAAACCAGTAACAACAACCTATATCTTCATGCTGATCAAAAGTCAATGGGTAAATTATACAAGATTTTAAAAGCAGAACACTGGAGGCTGGGAAATAGCCCAGTTGGGTTATTGTTAGCCATGCAAACATGAAAGAACTGAGTTTGATCCCCAGTATCCATGTAAAAGCCAGGAATAGTAATGTGCACATGTAATCCCAGTTCTAAAGAGGGGCTCACTGTCCCACAAGCCTAGCCTAATTCTGAGGGTCTGAATCCCAGTGAAGAGCCCTTATCTAGAAAAGCAAAGCAGGTGGAATCTGAATAATACCATCTAATATTGACGCCTGGCCTCAACACAAAAAACTATTAAGCAATTGTGTGTGTGTCTTTGTGTGTCTGTGTGCATATGTATGTATATGAACATATATATGGACATTTCTCAGAAACAATATCAAGTGAGAAACTTGTGCAGGGCAGCAGTACATAGTATGACATTAGAAATTTCAAACAGAAAACACAGGGTAATACATTGTTTTACCGACGTTCAAAAACATAGGGACAGCCATGACTATGAAGAATAGACTCAAAATTCATAATTTTAGAAAGAAGCGAAAACAATATTTTATTTCTTTCTCTAAAAAATATAAAAAAGCCTGATCAGTGAGGTGGCTCAGAAGGTATGAGAAAACAAAGCCCACCAATTGTCCTCTGACGTCCACATGTGTGCCAAAGCACACACGTGTTCAAACACACACAAAATAAGTGTAAAGAAGAAAAATGTAAAGCAGAGAAGGCCAGCACTCTAGTCCACCAGCACTGATTGCTGGGGAACAGAGGGGCGCAAAATGTCCTGCTTTCTTATATTCATTGTTAGTCCATCAGGTTACAAGCCTGATTAACATAATGTAAAGCCTGTGGCTGGCCTAATCAAGCTAGAATGAAAAGGCCACCTAAAGAAAGGACATCTTTTAGAACATTTGGTTCTCAACCTTCCTAATAATGCGTTCCCTTAATACAATTCCTCATGTTGTGGTGACCCACCCCCAACCATAAAATCATTTTTGTTGTTACTTCATAACTATAACTTTGCTACAGTTATGAATCCTACTGTAAATATGTGATATGCAGATGGTCGTAAGTGACCCCTGTGAAAGGGTCATTTAACCCCCCCCCTCCAAAGGGTTGACCCACAGGTTGGGAACAGATGCATTAATCCCTTAATATTATCAGGCACATAATAAAGTATTTTATATGATTCTCTGTAGCTCTCTTCTTGTTGCTGTTGCTTTTGAACAACAGAGTTTGTTTTTATTTAGCAGGGTCACAGTTTTTCCTTTCATTCAACTGCCATTTCCTCATGTACTCAACATATGTTTATTGAACCTGCCTTGAATTCTGAGCCACCGAGTAAGTAAATACCCTTCCTGGCAAGGCCCCCACAAAAAATTTACTCATTCCTAATGGGGAGGGAATCTCGTCATACTGCGCAGTATTGGTTTTTGTATACAGTAGAAAGGATTTCTATTTTTGAAGTTGTCTAAGAATAGCTATGATGTGTTTTTTTGCTGTGTATCATGCTAATGTATTTCCGAAAATATAATTGTCAGTATATAACTTTCTTCCTGCTAAGGGATTTTAAAGGTCATTTAAGAAAATGAGTTTTGAATGATGTTCAAACAGACAATCAGAATAACAAAGTTGAAAAAGTTGCTCTTTCTTTGAAGGTTTTCCAAAGAGATAAGATTGACTGGCCAGCCTGTCACTATTAATGACAAGCCACGTGATAGGACAGAGCCTGAATTTGGCATGGGCACCACAAGAGCAGTTCAACACCCTAAGGCTGAATTTTCCAGAAATTCAACACTGAGATCTCATCTGGCCTGTCTTTCTCTGGGTTAGTGATGTGTATGCTCTGCAGAACAAATACACATCATCAACAATGCTGACGAAAAAATATCAGGCCCAATACCGTTGGTTAATCTCAACATTCTTTTTTCTGCCCAGTGTATGCCTGCATTTCCCCCTCAACTTACTGGTTTGCTAACAATGACAGAAGTGCACTTTTAGGTCACTGAATGCCAATCGTCAGTTCCAATAGCAGGTTATCCTGCATGTCACCCACAAAGGAACAAGTGTATGTGTGTGTGTGTGTGTGTAGACAGATAGATAGGTAGGTAGGTAGGTAGATAGATAGATAGATAGATAGATAGATAGATAGATAGATAGATAGATAGATAGGTAGATAGATAAGAAAAAAGTAAGTTCACGTCCATTCAGGAGCTCAGCCCAGGAAACAATACCAATGATTGGGGACTAGAGGAGCACAAAATTTTCTGCTTCCTCAAGTCCTTCTCATGAGTATATTCGTCAACAGTCAATCAGTTACAAGACTGATCAACCTAATGCGAATTTGGCCCAATCAGACAACAATGAAGAGGCTAGCTAAAGAAAGCAGAGCCTGTGTGTGTCTCTCTTCTCCACTTTCTCTCTTTCACACACCCAGATTTATATACCTAGCGTTCCAATCTTCATCTGGTAATTATGTCATCCAGATTCCTCCCGCTAAAAACTTCCAACACTTACCAGAAAGCAGCTATTCGCTTTAAGTGTCTTATCATGTGGCATTTATGCACTCGGCATCTTTTATTACACTTTTATTGCACTTTATTGCCATCTCAAAAGAGTTATACCATGTCTGTCAATCACACCCATAAAAACAAAAGCTTTCTCTCATTATTTTCTTTTATGGCATCAGACGTATTCAATCAGCTATACTGTAGTGACACATTCGAAAGATTCTTCAGAACATAACTAAATGTAAATATAAAATATTGTTTCCTTTCAATTGATATCCTGTCATATCACTGTAAAAAAGGAAAAGCAAAAACAACCATCATCTGGATTAGGCATTCGTGGGAAAGAGAGACACCAAAGAGAGTGTCATATTGAATATAAGACTTTTTAATTGGAGAAATAGAACAGAAAGAATCTCAGCATTTTTTCTTAAATTTGAAACTCTCATTTGCCAAACGTGAAGACGGCAGCCAACAGCTTTCATGTGTACACACACAAACACACAACACAAAGCAGTATTAAGCCCACATCTCAAGCCTCAGAGCCTGCACCTAAGTACCACCAGACACAACATTAGTTTGATGTCTCCACAAGTTTTGAGTTTTTATTATGGATAAATAACTTAAATGAGCATATAAGAGAGCTTTTAAAACACGAGGAGAAACAACAACAACAAAGCCCAGGGCAGTGAGGTAAAGAGAAAGTTTAGTTTTGAAGTTAGGCAGAAGTCTGACTTGCTGTGGAAGCCACACTGGAAGCTGACTGTGCTCCTGGGGTACTGAATGGCTCTGCACATACGCACACACACACACAGACAGACAGACAGACAGACAGACACACACACACACACCCTGAACCTGTCTCCTCTTAATGAAAATGGAGTAGTAATAATTATTATCTCCTATAGTTGGATGTGGGGAATCAAGCAATTTCATAGTGTCTTGCCTTATAAAAGTAGGAAATAGAGATTAATTCTCTCTCCCTGCCACCTTTTCCTCAAAGGAGATGTGACAATTATCCACAGATGGAGCAATGACAAAAGACAGACAGCACACTGGCCAAGCCACAAAGGACAAGAAAGGGTCTGGAGTAAGCATCAAGGATAAGAATCAAGACCACCCCTTATCCATCACTTAAGCACCATCTCGTGCTCACCTTAGAGCGGACGGGAACAGCAACGGGAGGAAATACAGACCTAGTCCCGCAGCCTCACAGCTAAGATAGTGCCAATCAATGAGGCATACTTCTGATTTCAAACCTTCAAGGGCATCATAGCCATCTCTTCTATAAAAACATAGCCTCTGGTCGACCCCTCTAGGAGGCCATTGAGATTCCTCAATTCCCCAGGTAATGGCAATCTAAACAAGGACAGTATTTCGGCAAATCTAAAATGACATCGACAGTAGCAAATACTATTCTACTTAGCACTAGTAAATAAAAAATGTTTCCAAAGAAACAAAGTTATAAAAGGCCACCACAAACACTGTGCTAGCAAAAGGTCCCATTTTCCGGGAAGAGTAAATAAGAAGTTGATTTTCTACACCAAAAGAGGGCAAGAGAATGTGCATATCTCAAGCTTGAGACCAGCTGAAGAATATTTTTAAAAATCTCTCCTAAAAATCTGACTTACCAGCTGGTACTGAGACTGCACAGCCAGCGTGGTCTCAGGAAGCTTTAAGCAAAGGATTCAGTTTTTCATGGTATCAGAAGGGACTTGTTCCTAGGTGGGGATTCCGAGAAAAGACAAGTCCCCAGATCTACAGAAGACGTCAGCTTCATTCATGCTGATAAGCCATTCAAGCATGCTATCAATCATAAGACACACCTAGACTTCAAGGGTGTTGAAGATAGGGAAAGTATATGAATTGGAATTAAAAAGATGCAGTACCCCAGGTATTTATTTATTTATTTAACAAAGAATGAGGTGATACGATGCATGGGTCTGGACTACTCTGCAGACGTTGCTTAGTGATACCCGCATGCTAGTATCAGGAATTCTGAAGCAAGCTTGGCTCCCAGGTAGCCTTGGAATGTGGTTTCAAGCTCGTGTCTGTTTTCATTTCAGAGTGTTTTGCCGCTACGGTAGTTGCACATCTACAGAAGGAGAACTGACTGTGCCTGCCCCGAACTCAGGCCGGATCTTTGGTCTAATATGGAAAGGTATCTATCAAAGTCAGCTCTGGTAGAAATGAACTTGCTTTTCATCCTTCCAGTTTTAACAAGATCATGCGAGGTACTTTCTAATCTGATTAGCTTGCATCCAACACAGTATTATTGTGTATGTACCAGGCTTTTTCTTTTAGGCCACCAACCGGCTCCCAAATCAAGACACAGAGACTTAGTATTAGTTACAAATGCTTGACTTAGCTTAGGCTTGTTTCCAGAGAGCTCTATCTTAAATTAACCTGTTTCTCTTTATCACCTTTGGCCTCAGGGCTTTTACTTTCCTTTCCTTCTGTATATCTTACTTTCACTGCTTCTCTTGTCTGGCTAGTTGGCAGCTATCTGCCTTTCGCTCTGGGCGCGTCCCCTTCTTCCTCCCCTTTCTCTTATCCTTTTCTCTCTTTTCTTTTTTTTTTTTTTTG
>NC_022011.1:72326808-72343146 GCF_000317375.1 Microtus ochrogaster
AGAGAGAGAGAGAGAGAGAGAGAGAGAGAGAGAGAGAGAGAGAGAAGAGGAGAAAGAGACGGAGAAGGGGGAAAGCAGAGAAGTGGGGAGAGAGGCAGAAGCGAAGCTGCCTCTTCTTTAACCTAGACTTCTCCTCTTATTCTCTCCACCTACCGGGTCCACCAATCCTTTCTCTGCCTAGCTAACGACCACTCAGCCTTTTATTAGACTCAACAGGTGCCTTAAGCGGGCAAGGTGAAACAAATGCAACATCTTTATATAATGAAACACACATCCTTACTGGTAGTATTCGGGCATCTGTACTGGCCTGCCCTTGGGGTTCTGATGGGGTATGTCCTCAGCTATAGCCACTAAGAAAGAGGACCTCCTGCACATGTTCACTCCCTTCCCTTTTAAAAGGGCCCTGCCCACCCCCACCTCCCATCTTTCTCTCTCTTTTAAAATTCCCTTTCCTTTAATAAAATCCCCTCCACATGAGTTCTGTTGCATGGTGTTTACTCTAGCGCTCAACTTTTTTTTATTTTTTTTTAATTACAACACTCATATCATTAAGCAAAGGCAGCATAAACGAATGTAACACATCTTTGCCCGGCTAAAATACTATTCCACAACATACACACACTGTAAGACAGGCAACTTCTTTTATTGAAATGTATAGATTAAGTGGACATAATTAATTGCTATTGAGGGCAGAAAATTTTTGTGGGATTTTCTTATAGACACAGTGGAACGAGGCATCCTTACAGCTTTGTCTAAAAGTCCACTTGAGGAAACTTCGGCCTTATTAGGCATTTGGATTCAGGTCTTTAGTCTTAAAGTAATATCTTTATCCCCCATCTTGGGTTCTTCAGCTCCACAAGCCATTCCAGGAAATCATTTGTGATATAAAAAATGTCTGAATTAATCATTTTTTGGTAAATAAACACAAAGAGAGTGGAGGAGAAAACAAAACTTAGATATATTATAGGTAAACAGTCCTCAAATTTCTTGTGGCCCAGCTCCGGCTAACACACTAGTGCATTCTCCGTGACGTTGGCAGCTCTTTTCTGAGTCACCCTCATGTCCAACTCCAAGCCTCCTCCTCTCTATCTGCCAGAGAGTCAGAATCCAGAGCTCTGAAGGGGACTGTCTCCCATGCCCGAGGCTCCTCTGACCATCTGAGTCTCACCCACACAGAGCCTCAACACACTGAGGTAATGGACAGGCCTGAGGCCAGTGTCTAAGCTCATCTCTCTAGCAGATTGTACTTTCTTTGTAGGTAGACACCATGTCAATAGAGTCACAATCCAGAACTCTTTAAGTGTCCATCTGATTACCACCTTCCTAGAAACCCTGTCTTCAAAGTGCCATTAAGTTTAGAATCTATTCAAGCACCTTCTGTTTTCTTTCATGACCTTAATGACGAAGTCTACAAGTAGCTCTTCCACAAGCCTACAAATTCAGCAGTGGTTCTGTGGAGACACCAGTTACTATAAGATAACATGTCTAATTATAGGACACACATATCCGAGTATAACACTGCAAGGGATTAACACCTCTCGACAAATAAAATAAAATCAAAGAGACGCCAAGTTGATCCATCTTAGTGAATCGATAAAGCAATGAAAATCGGGCTGCACGGAAACACTTCCCACGCAAAGGGAGGATGCTAACGGAGATCCTTAACAACAGAAGCGTGGCTGCATTGGCTGCACTGGAAGCTGAATGACGGAAGGATGGCAAGCATGATTTTGTTGGAGTATGGGACTCACTCCAGAGCCAAGATGG
Organism: Microtus ochrogaster; assembly: GCF_000317375.1. NCBI lineage: Eukaryota > Metazoa > Chordata > Mammalia > Rodentia > Cricetidae > Microtus > Microtus ochrogaster. Next base: position 72,328,576 of record NC_022011.1, read on the forward strand.
GGAAGGCGCACAGACACGGCTGTTGTGCGGGTGTAGACGGAGATCCAAGCTGGTGTTCTGCTTGGAATAGCTTCACATCACACTCCCCAAATATTATTCTCTCAACCCAATTTATTTTTACTTTCTAGCATATGTTAATCAACAATTTCAAATTGTCAGTATAAAACAGTAACATCCTCCCCCACATGGCGGAGTACATATGTATTTTCCTGATTACACGGAATGGAGAATATTTACAGATGGAATGGATTCTGTTTAACAACTGCATCAGCTTGTCGCCGTTCTTTCTTATTGTTTATTCTACCAGGAAGTGCACTTATGCCTAGCCATGTACTTTAACAGTGATTTGCATACATACGAATCTGTGGACTGGAGCCTGCCATGTGTAAATATTTAATAGATGTTAACAATAATCGTTATCATTGCCATCATTGTTATTAATAATAATGCCCCTTACATTAGTTCTAATTTTACCATGGTCTGTAGGGTTTTCTTTCTAGGTATTCAGTCTAATAAACTTGAATTCCTTTTTGGGAGGTGGGATTTTTGGTTTTTTGAGACAGGGTTTCTCTGTGTAGCCCTGGCTATCCTGGAATACACACACACACACACACACACACACACACACACACACACACATAAAATCACTTTGTCTTATCTGAATGGGTCTGAAGACTGTTTATCCCATCAAAACTAACTAACTAGGGCACTTAGTTCCCAGTATGCAGTACTGGGAACTGGAGCCAACTTGGAGGTGTTACGGTCACAGGGCCAGAGCCTCATGAGTGGAATTGAGGCTAGCCATTGCAGGATTATGTCCGTTTCCCTCTCTTCCACCTATCAACCCTACTCATACCTTGGCCAAGGACTTCTAGCCTGTAGAATTTTGAGAGAGCATTTCTGCTGTTTGTGCTACCCAGCCAGTGGTATCTTGCTATGGCAGTCTGAGCAGACTAAGATATACAGCACCTGTCCTGCTTCTTCGGCTCCCATTCCCAAACTAACATCACTCCCCGACACTGCTGCCTTTCTGAATTGGGCACAAATATTACCTTACCCATAGAGGATGTTTTACTTCCCCTGGACAAAAATGAGTGTTACTATTCAGTTTTCCCAAAGGCATCTCTCCTGAAGCTACCCTTGACTCTCAACTTGTTTTACTGATGTTGGTAGCTTTGTTTTTTTTTTCAACTGGACTGTTTTGTGCTCCACCCCCCCCCCCACTTTCTCTCTCTTGGCCTATGCTTTCCTAACTCTAAATTATCTACAAGCCTCTTTAAAAGTACCCCTACAGAGAGCTTTGTCATAAGTTAACTGAGATGTGATTGCTATGTTCAGTCCCAAGAATGGTCTTTCTCAGACTTATGGCTACTTCATTTGACATCAGCACAAGTGCAGTCTTAGAAAGAAGGGATCCACAGTGATCTCAATATCTGCATAGTAGATGATACAGAGGAGCAGTAGGAAATGAATACAAAGGAGACAGTCTTTTTTTATATATGAAAGGGTATGACTGACAGACCACTACATTATCAGTGACAACTGGGCTACTAGTCAGGTGATTTAGAACCACTCTTGAAAGTCAGCAGCCCGACATGAGCTCTTACTCAGAAGAGTAACACTTACCATGGAGGAACATTTGCTTAATGCAACTAAGTTGAAAACATGTTACCAGATGCAAAATACAGATGCATATAAACTGCCCACCTAGGAAGCTATAATGAAGGCCCTTTAAAAATAATAAAAGAAGGACCAAAAAGAGAGATGTCTATGAAAGCATCAATTTTTAAATTAGGATTTTTTTCAGTCTAGGATAAAACATTAATTCAAGGGAGATACTTTTAAAGTTTGTAAAAATCACAATCAGCTTTCTTCTACATCATGAGAAAATTAATACCAAGAAAAAAAAGTGTTTGAAATGCTTATTTCCTTGGGAAAAAATAAGCTAATAGAAATTAATAAGTATGTACAGATTACAATACTGTATACTAAATAGATAAGCAGGTCTAAGCATGGTTCAGGCATACTTAAAGATAGTTTATCCGCTGTTTACTTAAAGGATATTTGGGAGCAACTGGTTGATCTATTTTAGCTGACATATGGTACTCCAAAGTCCCTCCTTCTTGTCCACAAGGACCTACAAACCCTTGTCCAGGAAGCCCTTTGTCTAGCTCAATACAGACTTTCTCATCTTTTAATAAAAAAGGGTGACCCATTTGCTATTTTGAGAAGTGGGGGAAAGGGATGTATAACATAGCGAATATGAAGGACAAAACACTCTTTATAACCCAGACTCTAAATGGTGAGTTTCAGGGCAGGGATAGAGAAAGGCAAACACTCCACCTTATACGAGGAAGATCCACACACAAGATTATCTACTAGTCAGCACCGATCTGACACGTGGCAAGCAAACACGTCCCAAATTCTCCATTTCTGAGCAGGAGTCGTCTGCTTTACAAACAAAACAGGCAAACTTCGGATCTAGCAACTCAAACCTCTCTAGTATCATGCTTAGCAAATCTCCTAATTTCAGACAACAGACTAGATAGAAACCAGAGGCTGGAACAGCTGGAGCCACCGACTCCGGGGCCCTGAGTGAACTCAGCTCATCCTGGTATCAGCAGGCTTTCGCTTTTCTGTGTCAGCAACAGAGCTGCGCTTCATTTGAGTGTCAATATGAACTATTTTTCAGAATTAAAAAAAAAATCCCTGAGAAACTGACAGAAAAAACACTTCAGGAAAACCCAGGAGGTACATTAAAATATATATTATTTTATATATGTCTATATAAACTATATATATAGATAGAACTATAAATCAATCCCTTATGAATTTCCACTTTCCTAAAAAATTAAATCACTCACCCTCATTGTGTATTTTCTCTCCTATCATTGCCATCAATGTCAAAGAATCAACCCTTCTAGGCTAGCTTTAACTGTTGAAGTGGTCTAACCTAACTTCTTAAATATGGCATGGACTGAAACGGGCTTTGTTTCATTTTTATCTAGATCATCCAACCATCTTTTCTATAAAGAAACCGAGGAAGGAGGACACAGGAAGTGCTCTTTTGTCTTACTCTCCAGCATTATGTTCAAACAAAATCCACTCTGTAATTAATTAAATACAGTCTCCTACGCTGATCTCAGCTTAGACAAAAAAAAATCCGGGGAGCTGAATGATTAGGCTCAGTTGCAAACAAAATAAAAGTATTACGTTCTTTGATATTCAAAGAAATAAGTCCCTTTTGGGGATCCCTTCATTACCGCTATCTTTAGCTTCCATGGAGGTTGGCGTGAATAAAATAAAGTCCCGCGTGCACTTGGAGTTACAAATCAATGTTCTACACTCTTGTTTATGTTAGGAGTTCCAAGGACTATCACATGAGCATACTGGCAGTCTTCTGGCAGGGCTAGCATAAAAGGCCGCTCAAACACGCTGTTTAATTGTATATAGTCCAATGCTAGGCAACTCTCCAAACCTTATTGTAAACAGTGTACGAGGCCTGGAAGTTCTGCAACATAATGGTGTTCAGCCTTTTTACAGTTAGCTTCAAGTGACAGTTCACTTCTCTTTAGGGTTTTATTCCGTGTTTGCCCTGATTGGTGCACATTGCTTTGTCACATAAAACAAGCTGGCATTTAGAAACTCAGCCTAATGCTACGCGCTAAGGGTGTCATTTTCCCCCCAAGTGCACCGACTTGGTGCAGTGTTTTGTTTCAAAGCTATAGAGGAAGGTAATCTATTACGGATTCTCGTGTTAAGGCTGGAAACAACACAACCGAATGATGATCTCTGAGCACTGGCTGCACAGGATGGAATTAAGTATACCAGCTATTATGTTAGAGCGACCTCAAGATTTTGTTAATTTGATGGAATTTATTATTTTAAAGTATTTGAAGAAAAACCTCATGTTTCTATACACTCTTGAACTCCACGCTGGCTTCTGAGCTTTTGATTAAGAAGAAGGGAAAGACAGAAAACCACAGGATAAGAGGTAGTGCATTCCTACCCTTGAGTTTAGAAGATCGCGGCTCATTTACTGCTCAAAGGACACTGTTTATACATTCCAGACTTCCATCTTATAATTGCGCCAGGATTTGTAAAAAAGAAAATCTCAGCAGGGCAGCAAAATTATTCAAAGCAATAGCTGCACATAATTGGTATAAAATACCCGAACAGCCTGCTCAGAAAACCCTTTCTCAGCGACATAGAATTACACCCCCTCAGCTCTCTTCCAATATTCAAACAGTTTGACTACTTCTCTTCTGGAGCCTGTGTCTCTCCTTTTTATTTATTTTTTTTAAATTAGAATATAATTACATCCATCATTCCCCTTCTTCTTTCTCCGTCCAACCCCTCCCATGCACCCCTTTTGCTCTCTCTCAAATCTGTGGCTTCTCTTTCTTTAGTTGATGTTACATATATACATATGTACATCCCTAAACACATAAATAGAACTTTCTCGCTATGTACAGTGTGTTTTTCCTGTAAGCATGTGTTGTGGGAGCTGAGCACTTGGTATTGGAAAATCAATGGGAGGTTCTTTCCTAAGGAAGGTCCTTTCCCCCACTCTCACCACTCCCTGGTTACCTGGTTGTTCAGGGTTGAGGTCTCCTGAGCTTTCGCCCTTCCGTGTTAGCATGCCCACTGTGTTATCATCATTGGTCAGGTCTTGTTTAGGCAACCAAGCTGATGAGACTTCATGGGCACCGCCTTTCTGACATTTCTAGGAGGCACAATCTCAAAGCAAACTTCCTGGTCCTCTAACTCTTAAAATCTTCCCACCCCTCTCCTGCCGTGAACCCTGAGCCTTAGGTGCAGGAGTTTTACTGTAGATGTTTCCATTGGGACTGGGACCACACGATCTCTTTTTCTGTGCGTTTGATCCACTGTGGTTTTCTGCTATGGTCTTTGTTGAATGGAGACATTTCTTTGAGAGGGATGTACAAAACACTTATCTGTGGGTGGAAGATAAATATTTAGAATGTAATTGGGCGTTATGCTGGTTTGCTAAAATAGTAGTTGTAGATTCTCCTCCACGAGCCAGGTCTTCACTAGCCCCAGGTACTGGTGACCACCAAGGTATGTGTACCACTATGAGATGTTTAGTGTTATCATGCCATGCATGTTGGTATTCTTGTGCAGTCTTCATAGCTGGGTAACATAATTTGCTTCCCTCCTTTGGAAGTTTGTATAATACCTTCTGGTCTGAACTTTATTCAGATACCTATTTTAGAGGGTCCTATGAAGAATTTTCAACACATTGTTATGTAATAATTTTATATTCATCTAGCTGTATCAGTGTTTACCCAGTTACCATAGCAACAGGTAAGCTGCACCCATGTTATAGAAGGTGGTCTTATGCCTTATATTCTCATAAAATGCTGTAAGTTAATTGTTTGCTTTATCACATGTAAAAGTACGCTAAAAATATGTTGTGTTATCATCTCAAGAACTCAGTTAAATAAACAATGAAGATCAACATACACACTTGAAAGTCACAGTAAAGGAACGTGAGTCACAAAGTGAGGCATAGCCCATGCATTAGAAGCGGAGCACACTCCTGCACAGTGCATCACTGGACTACAGGGGTAGCTGGGTTTCTGATGCAATCCCTTCAAAGGACTAATGGAAAGGCACAAAGTAGCAGCATTGTTTTACTTAAAGTGACATCTGATGTTAGATGTCTTTTTCAGGGAGACCTTGTTGTGCGCCTAAGATTGCTGCAAATGTCACTTGATAGAATTCTAGCAGCGTCTCCATACTGAGATGAATGGGGACTTGGGAAATTTCATTGATGTTCTTATTGGAAATCCCATGAAATCAAAAATATCACCATATACAATTAAGGATGAAAAAGCATTCAAAAACCACGATTATTACACAGCCTAGACAATATTGGGTGCCACTTAAACATATACACAAAAGTGCCTTAAGTAGTAATTTTTTTGTTAGCTTCACACAATAAAAAACAACAAAAGATTCTTCAGTCTGTACAGCAAGAGATATTTTAATAATGTGTTATGATAATAAGTAGAACTTGATCCATTTTACTCAGAATGTGTGTATGCATACATTTGTGTTTGCATGTGGTGTGTGTATGTGTGTGTTTAGAAATATACCTGTCATGTGTTTGGGTATAAGTCAGAGCAGTGTACAACTTTCAAGAGTTGGTTCTCTTTCTCCATCAAGGACCTAGGGACCCAACTTAGGTGACATGAGCACCTACGCCCTCTGAGCCACCACTCCAGCCTGGAACATGATCCTTTTAAAAGGCAGAAATCTCAGACGTAATCCTTAGGTCTAAAGGACAGGCCAACTAAAGCATGGCAAGAGGTAGGCCCAAATAGAACAAGAGTAATCAGGAAATACTCATGGATTATATGTGTAAAAAATTATGTTCATTTGCAATACAGAAATTATTTCATATTTACAATATGACATGTTCCTTTATAGAATAGCCATGAGGTTCATGTCATTCCTTTTTTTTTATTCCTTCAGATTTCAGAAGACTTTAAAAGAGAAGATAAAATATTCTTAACAGGACAAGTAGAACATTAAGAAAAGATTCAAAGACATCATCTTCAAGCTGATCTGCATAACATATCATTAAGCCAAAGAAAATGAACAAACAGCTGAGGCTAAAATTAATAAATGTCAAAATCTTGAAGAAAAGGTGAATATAACTTTAATATTTTATGTCATATTTATAGCATATCTGTCATGTTTTCTTCTATTTGTGTATGTTGTAAATTTCTTATCTTCACTCTTTGTAACAGCTGCCTAAAGAGCAACTAGTGTGGGAAGGATCAAATGTCCAGAAAAACTACATTACAGAAATGTACGTTAGCAACCTATATGTTTTTTAAAATTAAAGTAGCCTTCCAAATGATGAGAAACTTGGATACAGTTGGTCTAATTATAGTTCAGCATAAATAAATATAGCTACCTTTATTAAGTATGTACTACATACATGAAAGGGTTCTCATACTTTTGGCCTAAGCACTGAGTAGCCAATGGCTTAGGATTATCTTTCATTAGTTTTATTTCCTTTCCCCTTTGCAAGTTGGTCACCAGGACGGTTAGGGCTCTTAATGATTTGAATACCTGAAATTGCAAGATCCACCTCCTGATTTCAAACTGAATTTGCGAAAATGAAACCAGGGAGTCCTGGTCTACATGAGTTTGCTCTAGTCACCTATGTGCCATGCAAGAACCAAGCGTGGCTAAAACAGAAAAGCTATCATTCCTGGATCACACTAGTTCAACTCCAAATGCTTAGCAGTCTCCAGAGGTTAGAGATAGACAAAGGATGTTCTTCTCACTCCGGAGTTCGGCTAGAGAGAGCTGCGCTGACTCTCTGACTAACCATATAAGAAGTTTCCCGACGCCACTTTACAATGTCACCTCAAAATACAATGCAAATACTTGTTTGGTGGTTTGAAAGTGGGAAGCAATGCGCAGCTTCACCCACAGCTAATTTTCTTACCAAGTTATCCTTTCTTGATACAGACACGCCCATCAAATGCTATGTGCATGGTAGGTATTCACTAAGCGCATCTTTATTATCCGTGAGTAATCATAGATTTTAAGAAGGTAATAAATATCACTGTTAAGGAAAGGAAGCAAAGCTACAGATCAAGAAAAGTTGTAGTAAATAAATTTAATTGGCTTTGCATATTCTTTACTCTTTACAGAGGATGCCATTACTTGTTTCGTATTGCCTAAGTTTTGCCAGCATCCTTTGTAGACAGTCTTCAGTGACCATGCCTTCCACACCAAGCACGAGTATGGCCATGTGTCCTATGAAAACTAAACTCACAACTTCACTTAACCTTGTCCTGCAAGGATCTAGCTCAACAACCTACAGATGATCCTGAGAAACAAACTTTAGAAATGTAGCCTTTTATTCTTTTTTTTTTGACTTTTAAAATAATTGTTTAAAATTTTTAATAATAAGGCCTCATCTATGTTGCTTGAAAAATTATACTAAACCATCTCTATATGCAAAAGCTACACAGTTGGCTATCTGTACCTGAGGGTTCCACATCCTCAGACTCAATCAACCATAACTAAAAATATTTAGAGAGAAAAATAGCCTAACAACATACTAAAAAGTTACAAATGAAAAACAATATGGTCTAACAACGACTTATCCATTATTCCTCTCGTTTTGGGTATTATTAGTAATCAGAGATGATTTACACACTAGAGGAAGAAGTGTGTAGGTTGTACACATATAACTGTATTCCACTCAAGCAGCCCAAGCAGCCGCAGATTTGAGTGTTTATTGGGGACAGGTTCCATTCCCTGTGGAAAGCCAAGGACAGCTGTACTCAGTTTGGTTTTGATGTTGCTTGAGAGGCATTCCTACAATGCTATCTATCTGGGTCTTGGATCCCTGAACTTAACTGAGTCTCCTTCCTGGATCTCCCAAGAAGTTGGGATACAGATGCACACCACCACACCCTGATGGACCAATAGCTTTTACTCTAAACTAGTCATCAACCATCTTGTTCTTATGCTTTCTAAAGTACTTAAGTGACAAAAACAAAGGCATTTAACAGCACTGATCTTTGTGAGGACACAAGGACTAAACCTAACAGAAACACTCTGTGCTGGTTATACCACTTAGGTAATTTAGCTTATGAGCTCATGTTTAATCTAATCATGTGTGCATTTGAAGTGGATGCATGCCATCCCCACAAAAATCTGTGGGTGCCCACCATTTCTCTTAAGTATAAGAAGTCAATTCAAAAACAGTAGTTATTAAAGGCAAAAACAGTATTTCTTATCTTTAAGAATCTTACATTCCTTGATCCATTTGGACTTGAGTTTTGTGCATGGCGACAGATATGGATCTATTTTCATTCTTCTAAGTGTTGATATCCAGTTATGCCAGCACCATTTGTTGAATATGTTTTCTTTTTTCCATTTTGTATTTTTTCTTTGTCAAAAATTAGGTGTTCATAGGTGTGTGGATTTATATCTGAGTCTTTGATTCAGTTCCATTGGTCCCCCTGTCTGTTTTTATGCCAGTACCAGGCTGTTTTCAGTACTGTAGCTCCGTAGTAGAGTTTGAAGTCAGGGATTGTGATGCCTTCAGAAGTTCCTTTATTGTACAGGATTGTTTTGGTGATCCTGAGTTCTTTGCTTTTCCAAATAAAGTTGACTATTGTTCTTTCAAGGTTTGTGAAGAATTTTGCTGGGATTTTGATGGGCATTGCAGTAAATCTGTAGATTGTTTTTGGTAAGATTGCTATTTTTACTATGTTAATTCTACCTACTCAAGAGTACGAGAGATCTTTCCATTTTTTGGTGTCTTCCTCAACCTCAACATAAAACTGAACCTCATAGAAGAGAAAGTGGAAAGTACACTTGAACGCATTAGCACAGGAGATAACGTCTTAAATATAACCCCAGTAGCACAGACACTGAGAGAAACAATTAATAAATGGAACCTCTTGAAGCTGAAAAGCTTCTGTAAAGCAAAGTACTCGGTCAATAAGACAAAATGGCAGTCTACAGAATGGAAAAAGATCTGCACCAATACCACATCGGACAGAGGGCTGATCTCTAAAATATACAAAGAACTCAAGAAATTGGTCATCAAAAGAACAAATAATCCAATAAAAAAAATGGGGTCTATATCTAAACAGAAAACTCTGAACAGATGAATCTAAAATGGTGAAAGACACTTAAGGAAATGTTCAACATCCTTAGCCATCAGAGAAATGTAAATCGAAACAACTCTGAGATTCCATCTTACACCTGTCGGAATGACCAAGATCAAAAACACTGGTGACAGCTTATACCAGAGAGGATGTGGGTAAAGGGAATACTCCCGCATTGCTGGTGGGAATGCAAACTGTTACAGCTGCTTTGGACATCAGTATAGTGGTTTCTCAGAAAATTAGGAAACAACTTACCTCAAGACCCAGCAATACCACTTTTGAGTATATACGCAAAGAATGCTCAATCATACCACAAAGATGACTATGTTCATAGCAGCATTATTTGTCATAGTCAGAACCTGGACCAAAGAATAGATAAAGACAATGTGGTAGATTTACACAATGGAGTACTAAACAGTGGATCTTGAAATTTACAGGTAAATGGATAGATCTAGAAAACATCATATCGAGTGTGGTAACCCAGACCCAGAAAGACAAATAGCATATGTACTCACTCATAAGTGACTTTTAGGCATAAAGCAAAGAAAAAAACAGACTACAATTAACTATCCCAGAGAACCAAGCCAACAAAGAGACTCTAATTGAGACATGCATGGATCTAATGTACACGGAAGTAGAAAAAAGATCTCCTGAGTAAATTGGGAGCTTAAGGACCATCTAGAAGGATAGAAAGAAATAGGGAAAGAAAGGAAGGGAGTTGAGAAAAATGTACATCTCAATAAAAACAATTAAAAGATGAATAAAATGTTTGTTAAAAAAAAGAATCTTACATTCTTGCTGGGCATTGAGGGTATACCTATAACCCTAGTACTCAGCACTCAGGAGGATCAAGAGGTCAAGATTAACAGGACCTAACAGGACCGTCCTGTTACAGTAAAGAAAAAAAACAGCAAAACAAAACAATACAAAAAGGTTAAATGTATAAAAATGCTATATTAAATCTATCAAATGTATAACTTTATAATGTTTTATTTCTACGTCTTTATCAAATATCCAATGTAAACAAATTTATTATACATATAATCTAAATAAAATACCACTCAATGTGAAAGTAAAAATAAAGAAAAAATTCGATTAATAAACTCTATGTCTTCCATGTTTTTACATTTCATAAGAATGAGGTTTCATTCTGCCGGACTGTTTAGGTTGTATGCCTGTGCATTCTTGAAAACTGAGTAAACTTTGCTTCATAATGCATTGAGAAAGTGGGGGAAAGTACTGAAATCTTGTAAGTTCGGAAGCCAGCTTAGCAGAGAAAGGACGTGTCTTCTAATCCAAGGGAGGAGCTGGAGAGATGGATGGGCAGTTAAGAGCACCGGCTGCTCTTACAAAGGACCTGGGTTTGATTCCCAGCATCCACACGGTGACTGAATATCATTTATAACTTGTTCCAGATGACTCTTGCACTCTCTTATGGCCTGTGTGGATGCTGCGTGCACTCGGTGTACAGAAAAAAAAAAACATACAGGCAAAAACTAACACACATAAAATAAACATAAAGTCTCATCAGAACATCGATACAAAGGAATGCCCCATCCATGGCTCCGAACTTCCATCTCTCTTTCAGACTTTAATTCTCTCTTTGAGTATATGCATTTCAGAGTCAGACGAACAATGTGCTCAACCTATAAGGTGGCAAGCGTGGCTATCTTTCACAAAGAAAGATTAAATAAGGAAATAAAAATACGAGGCTACTGCTGTGTTTGGGAAAGATTCAGAAAAAAATATATATACATGGATACAATTAACAGCAGAATTTTTTGATTCAATGTGCTAACAATAATTTCCTCCATTTTCACTAAGAAGATCTGCAGCCCAAGCAGCCAGTGACTACATAATAAAAGGTTCTATCAACTGCCTACACAGGTGTGCTTCTCCACATCCTTTAAATGCCACAGTCTCCCTGCCCATGATATGTGTCAAATAACAGTGGTCTGCACAGCTTGGTTCTATTACAGATAACAGGATTTGAAATTGCCCAACAGTCCTCTCTGACAGTTCCTGGAGCTTCTAGAGTTTGCCAGTTATTGTTACACACACTTCGAGGATGACGAGAATGGTTGAGGCAGAAGATGCTCAAAACAGCGAGAAAGAAGCAAGCGCAAGTTGTCAAAACAGCTGCAGCTGACTCATTCCCTTCATCCTACAAAGTTGTGTGTCGGTCAAATATATCAGGCTCATCTTTTCCAGTGGATTTCAAATATTTCCAAATAATTTCCCATTTTGATTAATCTCGAATTAGCCTATACTAATCATGCCTCCTGGCGGTCCAACTTTAAACTGTACATTTGTCAAAGAGCCAGTGGCCTGTAAGGATCTTTGATGTATGGATATGAACTAAGGAGGCCTCAGTGGGTCTTCTCGATCATTGTGGAAACAGCTCTATCTCCTCTCTCCTTAAAATATCCCAGCTTCTGTATTTGATTCCCCAAGTGCACAGCACACGGTCTGTTTTGCAGATGGAGGACTTACATACAAAGAGCACAAGAGAGAAGTTGTGCCGCTGGTACTGGTTCCTGTGGATGCTCCACACTGTGCCCTTGTCTTTCCAAGGTTATTCATATAGCTACGAAAACAGATCCTGAAGTCTGATCCAAAGATGGAGTGTCTCGGGTCATTTTCCTACCAACCAAACTTTGTATCTTGAGAGAAAACTAGAGACGACCGTATAGTGGTTAACTTAAGAACATGCTTTCCATAAAGAGGATGAGCAAGAAAATTTAAGAAATGGAGGATGTGCTTCATTAAAGTGCCACTGGGGTTGTGGTTGTTGTGGACAAAGTGGGTTACAGTAAGTCACTGACAGCAGGAGAGAGACACAAGAAAAAAGCAGTTTGGGATCTGCCTTGCAATCCTGAAAAGAAAGCTCCTTAGGAACATGATAAATGAAGAAGCCAGAAACAGAACCTACAGAGAAGATGAGCAGGCCCCACTGTGAGCCGCTCAGCTACTCTGTAGCAAGACAGAAACCCTTGAGATAATCAGAGCTGGCCCAGAGTCTGGCTCTGGCAAAGTAGAAGCGGCCATGCTGGTAGAAGGAAGTGAGGCAATCCAGCCAGCCTGCCCTGCAGGATGACCTCAGAGACCAACAACTACTGATTTCCATTGACACCAGCTCCTGAAACTTGGCCCATACAGCCTTGCGACCGGTTTCCTGGAGTGAGTTCTGAAGCTCACAAGAGGTCTCCTTCTTCATTCCTGGCCAGGGCACTTATGTGCCCTGCCATCTCATGTGACAACATGAGATCAGATCCAGCCCTAAACTTTGGCTTACCTGCCACCCCTAACCGTACCCCTGTAGTCTCCCCACTTTGTACTGCCATCCTCATCTGCAGATGGAAGCCTCAAGTTCCTTCCAATTCCAGCATTCCGTGGTTCTTGGATGTTATAAATTCCCAGAATCATAAATTTCAAAGTTGAAAGAAACTTCAGAAATCATCTATTCAACCACCCACTCAACCTAGGCCAAGCGAGCCAGAACTAATACGCTTTGAAGATTCTACATGGTTGTTGTTGGCTGACTGACTATGGCAATAATCAAAGCTTAAAACTTTATAAGGCAAGAAAAACATATATGTAAAGTTTTCGGAATATCTAAGAAAAGTTTTGAAGGAGGTGAATCCCAGAGGGGCAGCACGATCTATTGTTCAGAACTTAACTACTGAAGCAGGAAGCCAGTCTTTGCTTTCTCTCTATCAGATGCTGAGTTAAAAAACAAAATCATAAAGGGTGTCAGAAATTTTCCAAATAAAAATAATTGAATTAAATGTGTTACTGTGTTCATACATCCATGCATAAGGTATGGCAGCAGAGTTTCAGTACCAGACCAAGAGAAAGCAGGGCAGACAGAGAACGTATCTTGAGCAGAAAAAATGAACAATCCAGAGGATGCCATTTGTTCTTCATGAAGAGTGTCCATGGCCAGCTGCTTTCAAATTTAATCCTGACTCTTGACAATAAATATTATTCACACTCTCTCCAAAGAAATTATTTTTGTCACAACTGTTGCTAACTATCATACTATATATTTTCAAGAAATGAGTAGATACGTTCAACAAACATAAACAGTTAAGGACACCTGTCTTCAAGAGGAAAGCCAGCACACCTACGCTTTTCTTGCAAAGACTTAGCAGATAGATGCTTCCCTTTTTAATGGATTTCATATCATTTTAATTTTTTTAAATTCTAGCACATTTTCTTTTTTGAAGGAAAACTGAAAAACCAATACTGAAATCTGTAAAGCAAGGTAAAAGGCCCGGATCGATTCAACATCACAAAGGAGACATGTTCTGTATTGCCACAGTAATTGAGACGATGACGTCTGGGCACAAGGCTAAATGTGGAACCAAACAAGGATTCAGACAAAGCCCACACAAATGCAGTGACTTGACAAGCGGCACCGAAATTCACAAAAGGAAAACGTCTTTCCCACAAAGGGGGCCGAGTCATTCTGCACCCAGCTGGGGCAAATCTTGAGCTTATACACATGATACACAGAAACTAATTAGAAATGGATTGCAGACCCGAATTTGGGGAACAAAGTTCTGTTTCTAGTAGGAAGGAGGGAACCACCTGCATGACCTCAAGCAGCAGAGAGACTGCCTTGAGACACCAAAGGCAATGATCATAAAAGATTGACAAATGGTCCATCATTAAAACGAGGAACTTCCATTTATTAAAAGATGTCAGACAGACAGAATAAGAAAATTGAAAATTAGGAGATACCCTCATATATATGTCTGATGAAAGAGATGAAAGATAGCTTCCAACCTGCTCCCCTAAGATAGGGAACCTGAAATGATCCTATCCTATAGTCTTACTGATGAATATTTTGCATATCACCATAGAACCTTCATCTGGCGATGGACCCACACTG
>NC_022011.1:72343622-72367151 GCF_000317375.1 Microtus ochrogaster
AAAAAAAAAAAAAAGAAAGATAGCTTCCAGAATTTATTATAAAAAGCCTACAAAGCAATAAAAAAAAAGAGCAACCCAGTAAGAAAGGAAGTAAAAAGTGGCTCTTTGCTACCTGGATCACAGCCCAAGAAAACTGTTATTTTAAAAAAGGGAACGACAAGCTTGAAACAGACTTTATAAGACGACGCTAGCTGACCAGTAAGTTTTACGAAAATCTAGACAAGGTCCTTGAACCCAGGGGTTTGAAACAGCCTAAAAAATGGGGGCGGGGGAGAAGAACACAAGACGAAGCAGAAGATGAAGGAAGAGGAGAGGAGGGGAAAGGGGGGAAGAGGAGGAAGAGAAAGAAAGGCAAAGAGGGGAGGGGGGAAGGAGTGGACAGAATAAAAGACTGAAGATGCCAAGCTTTACCGAGGGTGCAGAGCGGCTAGCTTTCTTGTGCCGTGCTGGCAGAAGTCGAAGCTGTTAACATGTACTAAAACTGAACATACACTTTCCCCACAACCTGTAATTCCACGATTAGGAGTAATGCATTGAAGGCATGATATGAACAACAATAATTATAGCAATTTTATGCAAAATAGCCCCAAATTGAAATAATCCACACACCCGTGAATAATAGAATGGATAAATACAATAAGGTCTATCTGTGACAGACTACTACATGGTATTTTAAAAACACTTCACGTATAATAACACCAATGAGTTAAACCAAAACAATGATGAACTAGAGACGGCAAACTCAAGAGGAGACAGATGGCTGAATTTCATCTTTAGGAAGTATAAGAACAGGTAAACAATTTTCAAAGTCAGAAGCTGGATGACTGGCTAGGGGTGATTGGCACAAATGAGGGTGTTCTGGGAAGCTGGAAATGTTATTTTGCCACCTAGGGATCTGTCATGTGACTATATGAACCTATTTGTTTAGAATCTATATAACATGTATACATATTATACCTATATATAATTTTACCATACAGTATATTCTATCTCAATGAAAATCTTTGACTAATTAAATATGTTACCTCACTGTGTTGCATAGTGATACAAATCATGTCTTCATTACATATTCATATTTTTCAAGTTATAATACAATGCCTGTTCCATAGGTGTTTGTCCAGTTTAATTAAATTGACCAGGTAGCTCTATGTATATGATCTCAACTACATGATTTTTGTATAATGTGCTTGAATTGTGGAGAAGAGTTGTAGGCCCTGGCTATCCAGTATTTATATTTAAATATCTGGGTTTATTTCCCCTATAAAAGGAGCAGGGCTATCTGCATATTGAAAAACAAACAAAAACGAGACCATTTGCTGGGTTTGACAAGATTTGTATCTAAGAGGCAAAGAAACAGGAAACAAAGAAAGGTGCTGTTGGCAGCCCCGGAAAGCTGATGTCCATCGGGGCCCAGACAAAGATACTATCACAGACACTTAGCTCACATTCGACCCTCAGCCCCAGTCAAATCTAATTCTGCAGCCTTAAAGGATGCTCCTTGGAGCCCCCAGTGCAGCTGAGACAGGCCTCTGAATTCTGGGACAGACACAGACGAGGACTAAGTGACTGTTACTCAACATCATCTCGAACCCTTTTTTATTTTTTGTCTGTTAAAAAAAAATCTCCTTCTTAAAAATCACAATCAGCCAGGTGGTGGTGGTACACACCTTTAATCCTAGGACTCTGGAAGCAGAGGCAGGTGGATTTCTGTGAGTTAGAGGTCAGCCTGGCCCACAGAATGAGTTCCAGGACTACACAGAGAAACCTTGTCTCAAAGAAGAGGACAAAACAAACAAGCAAGCAAACAAAAAATCAAAATCAAAGTTTAAGATTTCTGCTATTAAAATTTATACCTGGGCAACTGCTCCCGAGTAAGATACATGCTGGTTTAAGTCTTCAAAATTAAGATAGGCAGAATTCTTTTGCATTTATTTGCTGAGTAAATACTGAAATACTTAAGAAATAGAAAAATGCTTGCATGTGACTTCAAATTTTACTGTGGATTAAGAAAAAAACTGTAAATCTTCCATTTATTTATGAATATTTAAGTTATAATCTCATTAAGAATACACATTTGTCATCAAAATAGTTTATAGAATGCTAATTCGATATCTTTTCAAAGTATGGCCTCACATCAAAGCTTCTGTAACGCTTATGCATTACCAAGTAAAACTGTATTTTAAATTTCCCTATAAAGTTGGATAAGAAATCAGAAGAAAATACCAATTCAAAAGGGTAACTGTAGGTAGCAAATTCTTAATCATAAGCTATAGCCTTAAAAGGTAATAAAGACTTTTTTAATCAAAATAAGTGGGACACACTTGGTCCCAGACCTGGGCAGATCAAGAGATAGTAGCTTCCCTGTGACATCACTGTGGGATCTACCCAGAGCACCGCTCTGTCAGTGCTCAGAAGTCAGCCCACGGTGGCTCAACTCTTTGTGTAGGAAGAAAAGCTGAGGGTAGGGCTTGGGGGACAGGTCGGTGGGAAACACCCCAAGATTGGTGGACAGTGTTTGTCCTGCTTTTCACACTGCAAGCTGGTAGAGCCACAGTCCACAGACAAAATGCCAAGGGGTCTTCTTGAGCATGGGCTGTTCCTTTCTTTGTTCCCCTTCCAGGGTCTGATCCTTGATCTGTGCTCCAAAGGGAGATTCTAGGTAAGAGCTCAAATAGAAATGCATGCTGTCTCAAGAAGACCCCGGGTTCCCAGGGAGTTCTGAGCCTTCCAAGGACTAGGAGGGAAGCAAAAAGGAGCCGGAACTAGACAGTGTGGGACTTGGTGTGTGTGTTTCCTTGCCATGCCAGATTTACTTGGCTCAGCGTTGAAGGAAGCTAAAGGACACATGAGAGGCTTTAATTATGAATCAGTACAAGCTGGGGCTGAAAAGCACTATTAGTGCTGCCTCTTGGGGCTGCTATTTTTTTAATTGGGAAGAAGGTGTTAGCAAACCAGAGATTATCTCGTAGTCTAGAACAGGAAAAGTGGAGAGTGGAGAGCCTGTGAGTAGGGCCCTCAGGTCTTGACCACAGCTGGAGGCTCCAGCATCAACAGCTGCTTTGCAAATGTCTTACATATCTGATGTCACGAGTCCCATCTCTCATCTTCTAGAAGTCCGTTACCCAGTCCTAAAACTCAAGGCCCTGTTTCAGAACTCTATACCAAGCTCCCCCACTCCCGAAGAAAGCAAAGATGAGCCCCAGGAATTCCAACTCTCATCTTGTTCTCCTAGAAGCATCCTCTGGAGGGTGGTTGGATTCTATGATAGAATGGTTGTAGACCTGTTAATGACTTATAACACAGATTACTTCTACAGGTTCACATGGGTGGGGTGGGAACTCTACCTTTATGTATGACAATTTGCACAGGAAGTGAGTTTCCAGTCTGGGGTCACCGACTGCTAAGTGAACTGTGGATAAAGCTCATGGAATGGCTGGAGAAATTGCTCAGTTAGTAAATCACTGGGCAGACAAACACAAGGACCCAAGTTATATCGGCAGAACACAAATAACAAGCGAGGCATGGTCCTGTGAGCTTGTAATCCCAGGCTGGGGAGAAAGACACAGGTGGATCCCCTAGGCTTCCTGGTCAGCCAGTTAACCCTAATAAGCAAGCCCAACCCAAGGAGAGACCTGGTTTCAAGACACTAAAGTGGATTCAACCTGTGTAGGAACAGTATCTGCTATCACCTTCTCACTTTGGTGTGCACCTGGACACGCGTGTCCATGCACACACACAAACGCACACAAGAAATTCAACTCACTTTTAAATTAAGGTGTATCTAATCACCAAACACATCACACAGAGAATGAGGACCAAAATCTATTCATTGTCCAGGAGCCAATTCTTTCTATTTTTGTTAAACTCGAAGTATGCACATGGTCACATGGACAAGTATTTTTTTATGACTTGCATGTTTAAAACATGGGAATTAATCAGAGCCATGCCATGTAGGAGGCCAAGAGGCTTTTGAGAGTACTATGGTTAACAACGGGAAAATAATTTTTTCTTGAAAATTTTTATTTTCATAATAGTCTTCACTTTGGTTTGAGGACTAATCTGAAACACTGTTGAGAAGAAACACCTTGGTGGCATTATAATTTTCTAATAAAATTTACTTTTCTGTATAACCAAATACTTACCTGACACCCTATAACATAAACTATAAAGGTATTTCTTGGGTAAGCAAACACTTGCTTACCAGAGGATCTTCTGTGCAAATTTACTTTTACTGTCAACTCAAAATCATTGCAATTGTTGGGGGGCGGGGAGACACCTAGCAGGGGAACAAGGGGTATTGTTACTTGAGGCTAATATAGATGTAAGTGTATGACATGAAATTTATTTGAGGGAACTTTTATTTTCCCCTCGGGAATCTCAGTATTCAGCAAAGGCATCTACCCCATTGCACCATTCTGAATATTCAACTCAACTAATAGGAAAGAAAACTGGTATTTTGTAAAATGAGCCCATTCTTGCAGAGCTGGGAAAGTTGTCCTTCAGGACCAGTGAGACAGACCACTTACGGCATCGATGGAATGGTCTCATTTGGTTGCATAAAAACAGCTCCCTGAAATCCCTTTGTCTGGGACCCAGGAGCCCCAACTGTGTACCACATGTTCCGGGAGAAGCTGGAGGAAGGATGGTTTCTGGATCCCATACAGAGGCAAGCAGAAGACCATATGATTCCTACAGCATTTGGTTCTATTTGCAGAGGTGAATAACAGCTCGTTTTAAATAAAGTTAGGTAATGACCCCATAAATGGATGTTCACAAAAGATCAGGAATAATTTTGAAAAATCTTTCAGCAATGCCAGCTCACACTAGACATCATCGGTGCCTACAACATAGGCAAAGATCTAGTTAGAAACATCTAAAACCCCAAATTTGTTTTCTTGCTGTTTCCATAAGTATGGCTAATGGGTTAGGAGAAATAAACATTACTTTAAATAAAATATAACAATACAAATAACATTTCTGTATGCCCATTATGTCATCATTTAGAGATTACATTACCAGCCTGCCACAGCACTAATAGGTTGGCTTAACGGCACATTTGTAAGCATAAAACTGGAAATAATGTAAAATAGAGTCATTGAGTATGAGATTTTAAGGGAAGGGTTAACATAAAGTACAACAAAATGTAATTCTTTTACAATTCAAAATGCCCTCAAGAGAATTATAAAGCAAATGAATAAAATAAAATAAAGCTGATTATTAATTCAAGAAACCTCCATTCATTTATTTAAAGCCCAATTTCTTCTAAAATTCTCAGATTAGTTGTAGCTTCTTTTGGAACTCTACTTGGGCTCACAAAACACATGTAAATTTTTAAGCCCGTGTAGAATTGAGTACCTTCTCTGTCACCCAGACTACAGCTGGAATGCTGTAGTCCAAGGATGCTGTTTTACAGTTATCCTTTTCTTATTTCTTATACTGTGTCCATTCTGTCTGCCCCAATATTTTGCAGCGTGCTGGAATCAGGGAGCAGATTTCCCACTCCCCAGAGCATCCTAACATCAAGTGCAGAGGATGATACTGGGTTCGTTCACTCAGGAACATGATAGATGGGGCAAGTGTTTTACTCTGTTGTGAGCCTCACAATTTATCAACAGGCAACCAGCTGAAAACTTAACCTAATTTCAGCATGCATATATTATGGCCACTGTAGGGCATTGTGTACCAGATGATGAATTTTGCAAGCTTATAGTGCCAGTTAGCTGTGTATTATCATACAATCTCTCCTGGAGAACCCATATTTTTAGTCATTATCCAAAAGACTCCCTCATCATCTTCTAAAATGACGGATACATCCATTTAAGAATTTTCTGGACAATAACAGGGGAAACAACAATGCTCAGGTTTCTAAATTTGCTAAGTCAAGTGGTTAAAACACCAGATTCTCCTTTTAACCCCTTTTTGTTTCTCTCTCATCATTTCAACATACTTACTGCCCTGTGATTGGTCAAAATATTAAAATATTCATATAATTATGGAAAGGAGACTAGCTGCATTAAGCAAATGTAAGGAATTAGATTTGGGGTTATGTTTGGTTGTCCGCATGGCAATTAGATTTTGGAATATATTCATGTGTTTGTTGGCATGGCTACCATATCTCCTTTCCACTGGACATCTCAGGACTACTAGAATCAGACATGTTTAGTTTCCAATATCAAATCTCTGTGTGTGTGTGTGTGTGTGTGTGTGTGTGTGTGTGTGTGTGTCTGGCACATGTGGTTCTAGGAGGCTGTTTTCTGTGTATGGCATGGCGAAGCTCCCAGTTGTACCATCTACAGAATGTTTTCATGAAGCCCCGTCAAGCTCTACACCTTCCACTTGAAAATGAAAGAGCAAAGAAACAAGAGTACTTCAATCCACCCTGCACAGTATCCTTAAGCCCAATGCTCAACTTTTGAATATTTACCTTGATGTTACACCAAATATTATGGTGCTGCATTTAAGAAAGCAGACATCATTCTATGCTTGTGTTTAAATAAGCTATTATTCATTGAATGACGCTCTCTCACTTGAAGACGACTTGATATATTCTCCGGTTATTTTTATTCAACCGCCACAATAAGATAAAAACTATATTCTTCTAATGTAAGAGCTAGATAGACAATCACAATGAATGAAATAAAAACTATATTCTCTGGATGTAAGAGCTAGACAGACAAATGCCAAGTTCAGGGTCACACGGTGGGAGACAACTATGACCCTCTGCATTTCGGTCTTAGTTTGTGTGTTGGTTGTTATTACTAGATGGGTAAATACTTTTGCCAAGGCTGACGTATACTCCAAAAAAGAATTTTCTGGAAGAGTAAGCAAAAAACATTCAAACAGGGTTGGTAAAAAGGGTGGGCTGATGACAGAAGCCCAGGTAGGCTATATTGCCAATTCACTGTGTGAGAGCTCTGTAATGGACCACGGTGGCTCTTTTGTTAGCATCCATACTCTTTATTATGATCACTCATGCGCACACCCAGAAAGAGAGAGAAAGAAAGAGTGAGGAAGGAGAGGAACTTTTGATTGCAAAAATTACTGACCTCTCAATATATATTTCTTTTTAGGGTTCTTACTAATTCACAAATCATTTTACTGCAGAAACAAAGTAAAGGAAATAACAAAGCACACTCTACTCTGATTTGATTAGAAAATTAGGCTGAACTGTTATATTAGTAGATTTGTGTCGACAAAATGTCTCTGTCCTTAAATAACTTTGCATTCTTCCTCTCCCTTCCCCCAATGAATAACACCAGTCTGCTAGCAAGCACTGGTGAATTTGGGGACAGGCTTCTAGAAGAGTTGTGGCACTATGCTTGGAGAAAACAAACCAGCCAAACCATGAATGCCCAGTAGAAAACAAATTAGACAAGAAAGCCCTCTTCTTTACGAGAATGAGCGAGCTCTTAGCTGTTCGTGTCATTTTTTTTGGAGAGGGGAGGGGTTTCGAGACAGGGTTTCTCTGTGGCTTTGGAGCCTGTCCTGGAACTAGCTCTGTAGACCAGGCTGGTCTCGAACTCACAGAGATCCGCCTGCCTCTGCCTCCCAAGTGCTGGGATTAAAGGCGTGCGCCACCATCGCCCGGCTCGTGTCATTTTTATAGAACACTAACTTCTCCATTCTGTGTCTTTATTGGATAACGTGATGCAGAAGAAAACGTATGATTTGCTTCCTTGGACAGTCTTTCTTCCATAAAAAGAAAGGGAAAAAGAGATATCTTCCACTTACTTACTAAAAGGTTTGAAACTTTAAATTCTATTACCCATCAAGTTGGCTGGCAAAAACATCATTAGGCAAAGCACAGACACAGCAACATATTAGCAAAAGCTTTTTTCTCTCTCACTGAAAATGTACACTGCCAAAGAATCAGAGGTCTATCCAGAGCAGTGATGCACAAGGATGTGCTCCTCCTCCCCCAGACATCTTCCCCCATCCTCTTCTAGTAGCTTAAGGTTTCATTCTCAACAGAGAGAGGTAATCTGTGTCTCTATGTATTTTATGTTGTGCAAAACTCTAAAGATACCTGAAAGGGCGCTACAATGTGTAACTTCACCCTTAACAGTCCCATAACCATGAGTCTTTCTGCCATGTCCAGACACTCAAAATACCCTACTAGAGAAATTAATGTTGCATTATTAAACTGATACATTTAAGCAACTTTTACTCACCTGGTAAAGGTAAGTGTATCTTTTTATTTTATTTTACTTTATTTTATTTTTGAGACAGGGTTTCTCTGGAGCAGTTCTAGCTGTCCTGGAACTCTCTTTGTAGATCAGGTTGGCCTTGAACTTAGGGAGATCTGCCTGCCTCTGCTTCCCCAGTACTGGGATCAAAGGCATACGCCACCACAGCCAGCTAACATAGGTATGTATATCATAAGATGCAAAGTACTTATGGCTTCATTCTTTTTTATAGTTGCTACTTATGCATGTAGAATCATGACCTTAATTTCTAGAAGACTCAGACTGTTTGGCACAATATTTGTTGATTACAGATAAATATCTGTTTGAAAATCCAGTGAAACAGTTGTGTGTCAAAGAGGGTGAGTTCAGAACTGTTTTGTCCCTACAGCCTTTATTAGTGGAATTCTAAATTACTTTATTATCTCTCAGAGTTTGATGCTGAGTTCAGATATATTCTTTGGTATCCATTTATACAAAAATCATCTTAAAACAAAACTATGTTTTTCTTCATAAAAAACCATTTCTTTATTTATAGAATATTTCTTTAGTACAGAAGACCGCTATATGCACAAAATGGAAGCCTCTATATTTTAGAGAACTATATACCAAAGGTCTATGAACAAAGATTATATGTGTCATGTTGCCTTCAACTGGTAAAAATATCCACAAAGCAATATAAAGAAAAACCTGTATTTCTTCTTCAAAAGGGAAAGATTACGTATTGTATCCCCAGTAACATTCAAACACACACACCAGCAATGATGCATGCTATAGTGTTTCTCAAGTGCAGTAGTAGCCTGTACAGAAGTGAAATTCCTATAGCCACTGGCTGACAACTTGTTTAGATAAATCTTTGAATTAGAATGTTAATCAATTTTTCTTTTTTTCTGAACAGCTGAAAACTGAAACACATATTTAACTTTTCGGAGTATCACCTAAGTCATTTAACATCTGGAATGGTCTTTAGAACAGTGTGTGTTTGTGTTTACAAAACTCCATGGATGGCTATTTCAGGATGAATGTGCCAGGCGATAAAGCTACCTGCTAGAATAAAGCAGTACTGACGGAGAAACAAACCGACAGAACAAACCAAACCACCCTCCATGGGGTAAAATCTCGGTACTTGAGCTCCACGTGGCTGTAGGCTAAGACACACTGGAAACTACATCTCGTCCACCCATGGCCTGCTCTTCTCAGCGGCCTCACAGGTACCTGATGCTCCCCGGAGATTATGTCACATTTTCTCTGTCAAAGCATGATGCCCACCAATGCAGTTGTTGGCTCCAAGTGCTATTTTCTTGATTGCAAAATACGGAATTGATGTGTTTCATGGGAGCATCTTCCAAAACAAATTTGCCAAAACAGTCTGTGCTTAGATTAACACAAGAAGCATTCGTCACCTGCAACTTGTGAAAGTGTGACCATAAAACTCATTTTAAGGTAGTTTTTAAAATCACCTATTCCTGATGAAATACATCAGCTTCATCTGTTCCTTCCTGATCCAACGAAACCACATCGGCTTCACATTCACAGGTTAAAATTCCTTTTTCAATGACCAAACCACTCCTTAGTTTTTGATCCAGCTTCCAAACAAGTTTGCAACAACTGGGACTAGCCAAACACATCAGTGTACTTTACGGAGAGTGACGTAGTCTCTCTCAGGAAGGTCAGAACGCACACGGACAAGCACCAGCCCTGTTGTGGACAACAGGGTCACACGGAGTTTATTAACTTTTCAGGTGGATTATGCTTGTTATTAAACTAGAAACCAAATTAAGTCTCCATTTTTCTTACTGACTTTCACCACCACCATCTTACCAAGGGCTGCGGAGAGGAGGAAGGGAGGTGTATGTCCCCGCCTCTGACTCCCCCATCTAAAACCTGCATTTGGTGCCTTTGTATTTTTGGAGATGCTCCTTTCTGAACTAATTATGACACCTTTACAATAGGGAGTTTAGATTTAATTACCAAACTTTTTAAAAACACCGCATTATATAGGTCAACTGAGGACGCACCTTCCTCCCGAAACAAAGGGAGCTGGGGTAAATAGGATTTCAGATTTCATAGGAGAAACGGCAAAGTCTGTTTTGAGGATGTCATTTACTGTAACACAAATCAATATTAAATGCTTTATGCAGGAAGCACACTTTCAGAAAATGGGCCCGAGAGCTTCCTGGGATCCAGCCCTAATTACTCCAGCAGGCTCTTGCCGTTTCTCTCTCTCCTCAATTATTTACAGGGCAAAAAAAAAAAAAAAAAAAAAAAAAAAAAAAAAAAAGCCAAATGGCATTGCATTAGCTATATTAAATGCTATGTACTTGGTTTCTAACTTACTAATGGTACATAAAAATTACTAAGGTAAATGTTGCACAGAAACATGGCTTTTTCTTCTTCTTCTTCATCTGAATGTGTGTATTTATAATTGATGGAGGCAAGTGTTGAATAGGCTGTCCTTCAGGCACCGGAATGCTGCATAATTTAAATAAGCGCATTAAATATATAACACATCTAAAAGGTAGCACATTGATTACGTTACAGAATTTCTTCAAACAGCTTCGGCATAGCACACGGGTGCGGGCAGCACACACACACACACACACACTCACACGCCAGGCAAGCATCTCCCTCAAGTTCTTAAAACAATGACATGACAATCTCATGGAGACCAACAGTGGTGCTCTCAGTTGCCAGTGCCTAACCAGCCCTGGCGATCTAAGGTAAGAGGGAACGGCGAGGGAGCCTCAAGGAGGTCTTTGAGTGCTGGGAAATGTCTGGCCTCTGCTGACAAGTCCTTTTTCCATGGACAAACACTAAGGTATGCTGTAGGTACAGGATAACATGGACCACACACACCGAAAGGAAGAAAGCTTTCAAGGTTGAATCACAGATTGTTGGTACCAGGGCAGAAATACCCATCTGCCTGCAATCAATCCCCTGAAAAAGTTCAAACGCCGCATCCATACCTGATTCTTTTGTGATCTAGAAGGGCATGCTAGGTGTTAACTACCAAAGGAGGCTAGTGTACCCACCAACACCTTCTGCTTTCCCTAACTATCGCAGATGTTTCCATGGTGGATAACTGCGCTTTTCGTGAACCCAGATAATTTTTAAAATTAGTTTAGGAGGGATCGAACTGTTGTAAAATTAGCATAGGCCCATCAACAAAGTACACGGGGTCCCTGGAAAGCCGGCCATAATTTCTATGGCTACATGTCATCAGCTATCCTTACCCAAGAGTGTGCCTAGGCCACTTTTGAGCAGAACTGAAAATCACTCTGTCGTAAACATATAAGACAGTTAAAAAAAAAAAAAGAGGGGAAAAGTAAATACAAAGTCACTTCTTTCTGCGCATCGAAATCTGCCCATTGTCCCTCCCTAAGTAAAAGCTACAGAAAAGATTAAAAGGGACATCAATGAATGTGGAGTGAACTTTGGCCACTTTTCTACCCAAAACACCAGCGTAAAAGTGGAAATCAGTAACCAGGTGAAGTGCCACACCGCACAAAGATCAGAGGCAAGGGGCGGGCGCGCAGGGCCCGAGGCGGGGAGGAGACGGTCCCGGCCCCCTCCGGCCACATTCGTCGCGCGCGCGGGAGCTGGCGGGGAGTCCCGCGGGGCGGGGCGGGGTGGGGGGTGCCGCGCGCCACTCCCGGGGACCCCAGAGTTACCGCCCGTAGGGCGAGGCCCTGGAGAGGTCGGAAAGCCATGCCACTAGCGGGTCCTGCCGCGGGCCCCCAAGCGTCTGCCAGCCGCTAGCCCTAGCTGGACGAGGGGGCCTCGAGGCCGAGAGACCCTCCCCTCCTCGCCGGCCAGGAAGGGGCCGGCGGTCCTTTCCTGTCTAGTCGCTGCTCCCCTCCCTCCCTGCTCCGCGACTCTCTGTAACCCGATCGCCGCGATCTGCTCCCCGGGAAGCCGCCGCCCCGTGCGCAGCCCGGCTCTGCCCAGGCCAGCGCTATAGTTAGCAACCCCAGCAATTGCGCCCGGGGACGGTGGGGTCGCCGCGCGCCCCTCCCCAGCCCGGTCCGGCGCGAGCCCCTCTGGCGACCCTTCCCTGCGCCGCCTTACCTTGGCTTGCAGATACTGGGGGTAATAGTAGGTGGCGTACTGAGGGTACATCTGCTGTTTCCACACTTTGCCCATGAAGCTGGAAGGAAGCCTGCTGTGCAGGGTCGCCGACACTTTGGGGTTTCCAAGTCCCGATCTCTCCTGCCTCTCCCTTTCCGGAGGCGGCGGCGGCGGCTGCCTCGGAGGCTGCTGCTGCCGCTGCTCCACCTCCCTACCGGGACCAGACGACGTCCTCCTCCTCCACCTACTCCTCCTCCTCCTTCTGATCTTCCTCCTCCTCCTCCTTCTCCTCCTCCTCCTTCAAGGCAGACAGAAAGACACTGCAGAGCGCAGAGGACACCCCGGACAGGGCGCTCCCAAGGAGTTTCCTCTGGGAGCCCGACTGTGCCCGAGCTGCCAAGGGCTGGCGCGCTGGCCGCGCTGCGCTCCCGGAGCAGGCTGAGCCGAGCTAGGAGTGATCAATACAAGTGGAAAGTACGGCGGCGGCGGCGGCTGCGCTCGGTGCCAGGCGACATCTGGGGTGGGTGCGCCCGACAACGAGAGGGGAGAGGGGCTGGCTGCCGAGGCCGCGGGGGAAGGGCGGTCGGGGGCGGGGCTTGGGCGCCGCCGAGCCCGGGACCCGCTGGAGGTGAGGGCTGACTTTTCCACCACTCCTCACCTCCCAGGCTCGCAAGAAGACGCCCAGAATCCTTGGGAGCCGCGATCGCTTTGTGTCGGGGGTGGGAGTTGGTTTGGTGGACCCTGCTTAAGAACTGCCTAGAAGGCACCTCTGGCTTTCCCGAGTTTTTAATTTTCGTAAGGAAGAAGGGAGGTAAGGTGGCGGAGAGAGGAAATCAGATTGATCTCTCACTTCCCCTAAATCCCCCGACCGGTTATTTTTTTCCCCCACAAAGGAAAATGCTTCAATGCCGGACCACAAAGCTGGAGCCAGGACACCTGGGTTCTGTTCCACCCACACACCAGGTCACAGCACTCATTTTCTAAGTGACCTTGGGAAGGTTAGTGTCCTTCAGTTTGGTTTTCCCAGATGTGAAATCATGCCCTTTGCATAGAGAAGACCACACACGCACACACATACACACACCACACAACAAACGGCGGGTCAACCTAAGGCGAAGATGCCGAAAAGGGGCAGAATGTTATTACAGGACACAATATAGACGTTCTCCCTGCCTTTTCTAATGCTGCCAGACAGTCTGTCAACTCCCACTTAGGAGCAAGGAAACTCCCTGAGTTTGGAATATTTTAAGGCCATTTTGAAAGTCACGCTGGCATATTGTTGCAGCGTGCTTCAGTGACACATAAAATCAATCTCTCTTTCTGCTTCTCTCTATCTCCTAATTGTCTCAGCTCTAGACAGCCCCAGACGAGCAGCGGTTCACTTCGCTACATAACTGGATAGAATTTAATGGAGTTAATTGGTCCCTGAAGTTGCCTGCAGAAGACTTTTATATTCTAGCTAAAAAAAGAGACAATATGAAATGTACAACAGGATGGGGGGGGATGTCCCTAAGTTGGTGTCCTTGCACAGCTGATAAAAGGCAAAGAGAAAAACATTTATTGGACAGAACTCAGTTGCTTTGTTTTGCCCTTTATTTGGAGTCACTTCTCAGCACAAGTAAATCCAGCAGAACAGAGATGCATGATTTTCTTCAATAGTCGGATCTTTATGTGATTACTTTGTAAGACAGACTTCGAAATTGATAAAACAGCGAGCTGGAGCCCTTATCTTTTGTATGATTTAGGAAAGTTTCTAGGGCATACTTTTTTTTTTTTTTTGACAAAAGTAAAAGAGATGTAGTTCATGCGAGCACAATCCCGACATGTCAGGAGGCAGCTCATGTACATCCTCATCCATCCTTATAAAATCTCACAAGAAATCGGGTTTACTTCATTTCTGGCACATGCTGGGCACTGTGGAGATTAATACCAACCTGCAGGTTAGGATGTTGCCCCGTCTAACAAGGTGAACGTTACTCATATTGTTTCAACATGAGAACGCTTTAGTTTGTAAGGTAAAAACTCACTGACCTGATGTGCTAGAGGCCCAGAAAGACTGGGAATAATGCTTTTGGAGGAGTGACTGGCTGGAGGAGAATTAAGTTGAGAAAGAACTCAGTAGGTCTTGGTTTGCAAGACATAGGAAATTGCAGAAGTTAGACAGTTCTACTTAATATTTTTTCCCTCTTGGATGATGGAAATTCAGTCCATTTTCAAGACCCCAAAAGCATACCCAGACTTAGATAGATGTTTGATTTATGACCGAGACAGTATTTCAGGACATTGGGCAGAAAAAAATGAACTTTTCAATAAATGATTCTTGGTCAATTGGCTATCCACATGGAAAACAGGAAACCAAAGCCCTGGCTCACAATTATCAAAGTCAGGGATTCTCCAGTTGCATTGAAGATTACTTGTAAAAACCAAAATCACAAAGCTGTTAGAAGACAATGCAGAGGGGTAGCTACTCGGTCCTGATGTGGGGAAAGATTCATAAGGGAAAAGAGAGTGCAAGATTATTGAGATCCTTGGTTTGTAGAAGGAGCAAGAAAATTAGCTACAAAATAATTACTTTTATAAATAACTACAAAAGGTTAATATGCATAATATACAGAGAGCTACTCAAAATCAATATGAAAAAGAGAAACAATTTGTTAGAATAAAAGATTTTTTTAAAAAATATGTATTCATAAAGGAATAACAACAAATGTTCAACCAACATATGAAAAGATACTAACAGTCAATTAGTAATACGGTAATTACAATAAGATATCATTTTATTCTTTTTGGCAGACTGGCAAAAACAAAATAAGAGCTATGAAAATAATAACAGCCAGTGAAGGAAGGAGAAGGGAAATTATCAAGAGCATTGGCTAGTAGAAGAAGCATAAGATGCGCCAATGTAGAACGTAGTTTGCCATTATCCAACTTTATTTGCATGTATCCTATAACGCAGTTGCAGGTGCATACACATTATAGGCTCCTCTACACACCAGGAGATGTGCAAAGGAATATCCACACAACACTAAAAATAAATGTCCACCAACCTTGCAATGGTTTAAAAATCCTTGGTATATAGGCACAAGGTGACAAAAAGAAAATAACTACAATTAAAAGCATCAGTCCACATCATTTCAAGTTTAGTGCTGTGCTTAGAAGCAAGGAAAGTGGCTGGAGAGTTGGCTCAGTGGTGAAGAGTGCACCCTATTCTTTCAGAGAATCTAAATTTTGTTCCTAGAATCCAAGTTCTGGCTCCCAACCACCTGCAACTCTAACTACAAGAGATACATCACCCTCTTCTGGCCTCCATGGATTCCTGTACTCATGTGTGTATGCACACACACACACACCACACACACATGCACGCATGCACACACTCACTTATTTTTTAAATCTATTTTAAAAGAAGTAGCAAGTGGATAACATATAAAACATGATTCCATTTTTATGAGCTTCAAAAGCAAAATGAAAAACAGTATTAAGAATAAGCATATAAATAATTTTTTAAAACATAAATAAAAACATAGGTAATAATAACATAGAATTTAGAACAATGATTCTCTCCACAAGGGCAGAAGGTTAGGAGTACTCAGGAAGGAACCAAAGATGACCTGGACTATAGAAGCTTAGGAATATATTTCAGTATATTCCTTTTTGAGTGGTCCATAGACCTTTTGTGTGTGTGTGTGTGTGTGTGTGTGTGTGTGTGCATGTGTGTGTTTGTACATATGTATGAATATATGCATATATATACATATACATATGTATATATGCCACATCTCACCCTAAGACATTTCTAAAGCAAAAGTATCATTGCTTCCAAACAAATGCAAAGGCGCCAATAATAGAATAACAATCTTTCTTTTCCTAACACCTACTTTGGACTTACATTATTTTGTCATACTTGCATGCATGCAGGTTTACACACACACCACTTTTATTTCCCTGGAGTAATTTAAAGGCTATCTCTAACACCAGCAGTTTACAGGTAATTTTAAGACTCACCCATTAACAAATAAGAATAGTCTCTAATTTTATCACATCTAAAACATTTAGAAAAAAATTTGTTAACAACAGTTAATTCCCACTGACTGCTCATTTTTCCTCCGCTGTCAAAAATTCCCTTATTTAAGTCTCAGTGAAATGATGGTGCATATTAAATTTGGTTTATATGCTCCTGAGCATCTTAATATCTAAAACCTCACCCCAATCAGTTTTTAAATGGCTTGTTATTTGTTGAAGGATTTAGAACACTTGTCCTATAGAATTTTTCACCTGACTGACTGCAACATCACAGTCGTATTTTAAGTGATAGCTGAGCTCTGAAAGTTTGACTAGATGCAGATTCCCTTTGAGGGAACTAACTAGTTCCCACTAACTAACTAACTAACTAACTAACTAACTAACTAACTAACTAACTGGGTGTGTGCCCTGAGTGACAATCAAAGATGTGATGACTGATTGTTTTGTTCTTAGTGATAGTATTAAAGTTTATTAGAAGTGCGGTGGCTATCAGCCTGACTCACTCATTATAAAGATCCCTATCAACCATCCATGGGCTAGTGTAATATTCAGAAGTTAACCAAACAGTATTTCACTAGGAGCAGAAACTTGTAGCATTCTGCCTGTACTTATTTGGAAAGTGTCTATGGAGTTCTTTCTCCAATTCTTTCATTAACTTAAATAGCTTTTCCTTCATCTGAGAAGTTCAAAACTGTTTTTGTTTTTGTTTCCATAGGGAAACTTAAAGATCATCATTTTGAACATCTTGATTTCATGGACTTTTATCAATTTAGGTGGCTTCAGTACTTGGCCATCATCATTTTGGTAGATGCTCCCATCTTTGTTCAATGGGAGCCCATTGAATTAGCTCCTAGTCACATTTATTGGACCCAAATAGTCATTTATAGTTGCGGTTGTGTTTTTCCTTTTCTTTTCTTTTTAGCATACTAAGGTTGTTCCAGGTTTTATGACGTTTTGTTCAGATTTTAAGTAATCATTTGTGAAGAAAACCATGACTTGCTTTAAGAAAATTTTTAAATCATATTGCTTTTAAAAATAAATTACAATAATAACAAAGTGTTTAAAATATATTCTGTGTGCTTACTACATTTGGAGAAAGAGCTCATGAAAGTTTTCAGATGAAACATGGTATTTAGATGACTTCTGGAAGGAACTAACTTAATAGCGGAGTGTTTTTCCCTTTGGGTTTGTGTTTAGTCAGTGTTGAAGAAGCATTTTCTATGAGCAAGACACTGGGAAGACAGTGTAATTGGTCTGTGCTCCATGAGACTTCCGGTCAAAGATAGTGACAGAGTTGAGATAATGGCAAAGCTCAGTTAAAATCTACAAAGAAAGCAAAAGAATCAGGAGGAGGCTGGGACCTGGGTTAGGAGTTTTAAGCCATGGAGGGAAAGTCCCACAGGGGTATCTAGTAAGGTTGGATCAGCAG
Source organism: Microtus ochrogaster (assembly GCF_000317375.1). Classification (NCBI taxonomy): domain Eukaryota; kingdom Metazoa; phylum Chordata; class Mammalia; order Rodentia; family Cricetidae; genus Microtus; species Microtus ochrogaster. The sequence continues at coordinate 72,361,326 of NC_022011.1, forward strand.
CAAGGATTTACATGGGTGGAAAGTTGAAGGTTGTGTTTCTGCAATAAGACAACCTGGAGGCAAAAACTGTTTTTTCTAGGCTCTTCAAATTAGTTTCATTTATAAACAAAGATAAACATTTTTATTATAGTAAATCATAAGCAGACTAAACAAATTATTTTAGATTAATGCCCTTTTCTTCTGATGCCATTTGTCTGAGAGTATCAAAATAAGTGACAGATAAAATTAGCCATTTTCCTGCAAAAAGCTCCTGTGCTCAGGCCTTAGTGGGCTATCCGTGGGGTTTTGACTCATGAGAAAAAAAAATACTTTATGCAAAAAGTAGAAACTGCTGTTTGATAGGTTGTCTTCCTTCCATATTCCGTGATGAGATATGTCTACAAAACACTTAAAGAGAAGTGCCTTGAGGATTCTGCATGACAAAAGTCTGCCTGCCACACACAGAAGCCAGTTCTTAGAGGGCTGGAAGAACCATAATGCAGATGAAAGGAAGCAATGTCCTGAATCAATGATGGGCTTTTGTCATGAACGGGGAATTTTGTTTTGTTTGGTTGGTTTCACAGCCTTTAAGAAGGGTTGTCTGTATATCTTCTGGTCTGATGTTTGCGCATGCTTGTACTTGGACTATTTTGTGGAGCCCTGAGTTAGACATGGCAAACCTTGAATGTAACCAGGGGCGATTTTCTGTGCCTACAGTCTTAGCACTTTAGACTTGAGGGCAGGAGGATGGCAGTCTTGAGGCCACTTACGCTACACAACAAGACTTTGTCTCAATACAAAACTCCTGCCAAAACTAAACATCAAAAGATTGCCCTGAACACTGTGTGTTGTAGATAAAGAAGAGGGGTTTGTTTATAAATACTGATGTACATTTTGGAAGACCATGAAGAGGAATATAAGACTTCTTAGTGTGGTCATGCCTCACCAGATTCTGAGATGCACTGATCGTTCTGACTTTTTAGCACAACTCCCGACTCGTGTTCCCTTTCTAAGACTGCACAGTTATTTTTGTCGTCAAGTTCTCCTTTTCCATCCATTCTGGCTTCTTCCAGCTTTCTTACTGTAGAAATCCAACCAGCTCTGGACTTCTGGGCACCTTTCAGAGTTCTTCACCTGGCTCACTTTTACTCTCTCCTTCAGACTTTCTTTCTTGGATGTGGTCCCCTCTCCCACAGCATCCAGTGTGAGCTGTTCTCTGAACTTTATTCATATGAACCTACCTAGAAGATAGGGGTATGATTGATTGAAACAAAGAAGACATAGAGTTAAAGCTGGGAGGATTCTGGGCAAAAAGATTAGGCTGTGTGTATGTTATCTACTCCAGTAAGTATAACCGAAAATTACGAATAGTTCATCATGACTTAGAATGAAAAGCGTAGAGCACCATGGTTTGAATGTTTCTCAGATTCGTGTGTTGAAACTTAATCCCATTTGTGATAGTGTAACGAGGTTGAATCTTTAGAATGCAATAAAAATCATAAGGGCTATATCCTAATTGTAGTAATTACCGATTGCTGTTTGATAATTGCTTCCTGAGTTCAGCCACTCAACATGCATCCCTTCAGATGGTTTTGGAAGGCCAGGGATTTAGGGGTGTGCCTTAGCTGGCTCAGAGTCACTTGTGAGCCCAAGTAGATCTTTTGGAGAATGTGCCTGAAAGCTTGTCTGGAGCCTACGTATTCCGTTCCAGGCTGTTCGTTGATAGCCTGCTTAGCTTGTGCCTATCTGTGGAAATACTCACTCGTGACAGGATAGCTGACTGCTTCAACAGGGAATGATGACTAAGTTCATGGCTCACCGAGACAGAAGCTGTGGTGTCTCTGATAGCCTCATCTTAGAAGTGAAATGTGTGCAGCTCTGCCTTATCCTAGGAGGAACACCGTGGCGATGGACTGACTACACATGGAGGAGGTAGGATGTTAGATGTTGTGTTGGAGGTTGATCACCACAGCAATGTGTGGTAAGATCATTTCTATTACTTAACTGCTCTGCACACTCTAGCTGCTCATACAGTAAACACCGTATGTCACATGGGCGCTAACTCCAAAGGTTACTCGCTAGGCATTTGTTCCCCGTTCCCAAGAGGAACGTTCTCCTCGCCTATGAAAGCCAGCAGTCTGCTTTCCCTTTTTGATTTACTAATTGTGAATATTTCTTTTAAACACAGCCATATATCACACGACCTTTGTGCCAGTCTCCTTGCACTTGGCATTCTGCTTTGCTGATTCATTCCTCTCAATGGCCGAATAGAATTCTGCTACATAGACATACATATATCGCATTTGGTCTGCGCGTTCGTCTGCTGATGGATATTTAAGTTGGTTGCATCACCGGCAACTGTGAACAGGGCATATGCACGTGCTCTTCGTTATTTGGGTTACAGTCATCCTGATTTTGAGATACCATTAGACATCCTAGTGACTGTGGATATTGGTATCTGTGAGCCTCCGTTTAAGAGGAAAGAACAGAGATGGACCGAGACTTGGGAGTCAGTCATGGTGTATGGGTTGTAGTAAAAATTAAGAGAGAGGATGGGATCATCTCAGGAGAGAATGCACACACACAAGCAATGGGTCAGAGGAAGAAGTAGAGCTGCAGTGTTTATAGTATGCAAGAATTAAGTTAAACTTCTATGTATGGTCTTATTTAACATCAAATGATCACATAAGCCAGAGATCCTCAATTGCCATTGACCTCTAGACCTTGTAGAATAATGTTTTCCTTAAATAACACACACACACACACACACACACACACACACATATAATATATTTAGATATATTAAAACAATTTTGTTACCAAGAAATCTCTCCCTTCTAGGTGCTCAGAATGTAATTTATGGCATAAAGAACACACCTTCATCCCTGTAGAACAAGGATAATATTTAGTCTATGCCCCACGAGACAAGTCCCTCCTTAGACATCTTTTCTATTGACTAAATAGCCCAGGATGTTCATCTTTTAATATTTTCTAACAGTGCGATGTGTTCTCTAGGTCTCCTGTAATGGATCGCCTTGTGATTCAGTGGGAGACTCTGAGGTGTCAGATGGGTTCTGTCCTCTCATGTGCTCTGCCAAGGTCCTGCAGTCTACCTCCCTTTGAAGAACTACCGTGTGGTGTTGCTATTTAGAAAGGGAGTAGGAGAAATTCCTACTGATGCATGAGTATCTTTGCCTTGTTCCACATGACCTCAAGTCCCTTTATTTGCCTTTATATCTGTCTTCTCATTCCTCCTACTGTGTCAGTAGGGACTATTTTAATTTCTGAACATCAGTTAATGCTTCCTTCTCATTTTTTTCTATTAAAATGCTTTGTTTCACACATACCTCTATAAACACTTTAAATTTCCTCCTTGTATTTTTAAGTGTTAATAATCATGTCATGTTTTCTATCTTCCCAGAACTGAGAATTTTCCCAATTTCATTTTGTCCCTAAAAGGAGACACTGAACAACACTGGGGATCTAAAAGTCACCCTAGTGTAGTGGCTTTCAATTAGATTGCCACTAAGCTGTCCCCCTGCACTTTGGGGGATATTATTCTCCATCAAATTATGTTCCGAGGATTGCATGAACCTTTCTACGTCTGTAACCCTCTCCCTCTAATGGATATTGGAGCATAAGCAAGACTGTAAATCTGTCTACAGAGCTAAATTCCATCTCATATAAATGTCAATTGTTTCCATTTCCTGCATGCACGATGGAGAATGCAGTGATTGTAAACCATCCCCCTCCCCCTCCCCGTCAGGACTTTCTGCACTTGGTATATGCTGTGATCGACACACCCATGATAACGAAATGCAAATAATCCCGTGCTGTCAACATGCTTGTGATGATACTTTCTGGACATGGAGAATGCTGGGCATAAGGGGGGGGGACCTAACCTAGCGCTCAGAAGGACAGCCCTGCATCCTGGTGCTTAGAATGAAGTAAGTTAGATGCCTAGGTAATGCAATTGTGGGGTTATAGTGTGCATGGTGATTGCGGTATCCCCACTCTTTGAAAGGCTGTCCTTTTCTGTTCTGAGAGGAAAGAGCCAGCACCTCTTTGTGCTGTGCAGGAAGACTGGAGTGGCTGTACATTTCTGGGTTGCCAACTTATTTTGTCACTTACTAAGCCCGTGGGTAACTGGAGCTGGCACAGAATGGGCAAAGCATGCCTATCCATTTTACTCTGTCATTTTCTTGTTGGTTCACGTTTGACTTTCATGTCTTACAGTTGGTGTGTCTCACACAATGTCAGCCACTTACAGAACGTTATCTCACTTAATCCCCACAATCTCCCTGCTATGTAGGTTACTAGGTTTGAATTGGCAGACGACAGGACAGCTCTGTGTAAGGTTACATCTAAGATTACATCTCGCCAAAGCTTCAGGGTAGAGAAATCACGACTGGAATCGAATTTACACTCAATGCCTAATGCCTTATTTCACTGTAAACAAAGAGTAAACAAAAGACATGACTTTTCGGTTTAATTTCCTAATTAGTTTGGAAGTTAATAAGTGCACTTCTATAACATTCTCTTTCTAGCCATCCTTATCTTTAGGAAGCTTCTACTGATAGATTTAGATTGTCGTAACAATAAAAAAATACACCATTTCAGCTTCAGGTTCCATAATTCTCATGTGATATTCCTTTCATTGTATCTTTTCTCTTCCCTTCCCTTCCTTCCTTCCTTCCTTCCTTCCTTCCTTCCTTCCTTCCTTTTATTTATTTATGTGCTACTGGGATCAAAGTCAAATTCAACACTACTGCCAAACCACGCTTCCACTCCATTTCTTCTTTTAAATGTGCTTGTCCCACATGGTAGAGCTTTTACAGTTATCCTTTTAGAAATGGTGCAATAGATATGCTTGCTAAATGTTCAGTCATTGAAAAAAAATCTCAAATATATCTCAGTGACATTTAAATAGCAAGAATATACCTGGCTTTTGAAAATTAGCATATAGTCAAAGAAAGAAAGCAAAGGAAAAACTAAATGATTTTTTTTCAAAGAAAACAAATTCCCTTAAAAAGCAACCTTCTCGGCGGATCTTCAGAAGGTTCACTTTCTCAAAGTGAAGAGCTACTCTCAAAAGCATGTGAATATCTTCAGCCCTTTGTGGTATGATCATGGCTGCCACAATGCCTGTGCCAAACAATGCTGGTCGTAGATTCTAGGTGGCGTTCAGTTACAGAAAGCCACAGGAGTGAAGACCGTGTTACTTTACAGGTTCTGGTGGCTAGCGAAATTTCAGAAGGGGTTTCTCTCATCCACTGGCATGTGTCCTACTCCAGACACTGCTAGAATCATGGTTTCCTCAGAAGTCAGGCGTGTGTGCAGTCACTTGTTCTAGTCCCTCTGAGGCCACACCCCAGCCAGGCCAGACAGATGAGACTATATTTAACAAGATGCAGGACCTGGAAGTGTCCCTTATTCGCTCAGCAACTCCATTTCAGAACCTACCCACACATCTACTTTACTTTTTACTCTATGAATGGAGAAGCTCTGCACATCTCTTAAACTTTGTGTCTAATCCTGTAGACATCCTTCATGAATTTAAATGTAAAGAAATAGTAAGTAGAGATTAAAGAGACAAATGTATTTCCTATTATCTGTGGCATTCGCTATCCTAGCATAATGTCAAGTCATACCATTATAGCATATACTATCAATACTTTCTATGAATAGTCTCAAGTTTTACAAGTGTAAATACAGATGTTAAATGTCTGGAGACATTTGACTAGAAAGAAATGGTTTTTAAGAGGCTTTACTCATCCCAATGACTTCTTTCTTGCTCCAGTGGAATTAGCTTATATCTAAGGTACACAGTAGTGACAACCCCCCCCC
>NC_022011.1:72367251-72384589 GCF_000317375.1 Microtus ochrogaster
CCCCCCCCCCCCCCCCGTCCACACACCGAGTTCAATTCTATTGTTGTCAAGTCAGGTTAGACAGCTTTAAAGAGAAAACAAACCACTACCTATTGTTCCGTTCATTTTCTGCTAATTGCTTCCCATCAGCTTTTATTTTGGTTCCTTCCAATATAAGAAAGTCAGGCAGGAGAGAAAGCTTAGTCGATAAAGTGTTTGCCTTGCAAGCATGAGGAACAGAGTTCCATCCTCAGGACCCCTGTTTTGTTTTCTGTTGTTGCTTATTTGTTTGTTTGTCTTTAAGCCAATTGCGATGGTTGAAGCTTATAATACTGACATTGAAAAGCATGAGAAATGACAGCCTAAGTTGTCTCGTGATCTCTACATGTATGCATTCACATATGCATGTGCATGGATCCTAGACAGAGAGACAGCTAGATCGATGATAGGTAGGTAGGTAGGTAGGTAGGTAGATACATACATACATATATACATAGATACTTAGATAGGTGATAGATGGATGATAGATAGACACATAGATAATAGATAATCAGAAAGCTGAAAATTGGAGGAGGCTTGAAAAGATGAAGAGCAGTCAAGGACAGAAGTGGTGATTTAACCCCTACCCGCTGAGTGTCCCTTCGCTGTCATCTGCCTGTGTTCTCTGCTGCCCAGGCTCCAGTTCACAGCCCTCACTTCTCTAGGAGGCTCTCCCCAGACCTGCGTTTTCACAGCACCTGGTACCAATTGCGTTCATTTAGCCTAGTCCCCTTAATAAATCAACCTACAAAACAGATTCTTTTCCTCCAGTATCAACATTCTGATAGGCCTGTTTTCCTCATTTCTTTTTCCTCATCAAACTTCTGTCTTAAAGACTGTGAACAAAAATGTAGACATCCCTTTCATCCCTGCCTTTCTGTCTGCTTGCTTCTGTACTGAAACGGATATGCAGCCACAGGTACTAGATAAAAAACGTCGATGCGATCGAACCATTCTGCACATGATTAATTTTGTTGTGAGCCAAACAGAATCTGTTTTCTGGGCTTTTCTGGCAGCCACAGTCGGAAGCTCTCTTTGCTCTGAAGTCATTTGTTTCTGTGTAATAAAGTATGTCTTTGTCGGAACAATTGGTTTCTCCATTCATGCCGCAGCACCTTCTGAGATTTCCAGAATGATAACCCCTTTCTGAAGGAACGAGCGCCTCTCAACTTGTCTTGTTCTTGTCCCTTGACTTATGAAATTATTAAATCAGTCATACCTTAGGTCGCATGCTTTAACCAATTTTTGAGAGGTAACATTAGTGAGATAGAGCAAAGACAACACAATAAGAGATGAAAACAACACAGACAAGAAAAAATCTCTCTCATAGGCTCTGGTAGACTATCTACAGACTCCCCAAGGGCACTGAAATCTTGTATTTTATGAGTATCCGGGAGCCAGATGATCTGCAAATACTACTAATTGGTTAATAGGTCTGCAGACTCGGGAAATCTAATGTAAGATGAATTTGCTGATTGCATGAAGCTATAGCACAGTCTCTTGACAGTGCATATACACCTGCTTTTGGTAGGTTCGAGTCACAATTACACTGGTTCTTTGCTTAGTTACTTAATTTTTCTGGCTTTATTGAGGTACTATAAACAAACGACAGTGATATGCATGTTCAGTGTGAAATGTGATTTTTTTTATCTACCTTCCTTTTGAAATGATCACCACAACTGTGCTAATTAGAACACTCATTGCTGCAACCATTACCTTCATGTTGCTATTATGGAGCCTACACTGAACTGCTGCGTGGTCACAGGGTAAAGCTACTTAACTGTGGCATGAATAATAAAAAACCCAGAGACAGATATTGGGGTTCAACCTGAAGATCAGAAAAGAAAAACAGCCAAGTCACTAGAGAGACTCTTATCTCTTTGAAATCTTCAGACTGAAAGAGAGCGAGTTCCTGTTTCATCCCACCTTATATTCCTCACTAGTGCTGGGATTGGAGGCGTACACCACCACTGTCCAGCCTTTATGGCTAACTAGTGTGGCTGCTGGGATTAAAGGTGTGTGTGCCACCACTGCCTGGCCTGTGTGGTTGACTAGTGTGGTTGCTTTACCCTGACCTTCAGACAAGCTTTATTTATACAAACATAAATGACATAACACTATAATTCTCCTTCTTGTCTAAAATAAAAAAGAAGACTATAACTAATATATGAAAACTATACACAATAAGTACAATAACTATATACAAATATGAAGGCATTAAATACATCAGCAATGTCTAGTCCTTTTGTAGACAGAGACTACTTGTTTGTTTCCCAGATGCCCAAACAGGAATAATAACACAGAAATTATATTAATTACAACACTGTTTGGCCAATGCCTCAAGCATATTTCTAGCTAGCTCTTAAATCTTAATGCTATGGTTTACTGGGTAAAGTTCCAAGCGTTTTTATCCTTCGGCAGCTACATGGCATCTCTTTGACCCTGCCTACTTTCTCTTTATATCTCTGTTCAGATTTCCCACCTGGCTTTACTCTTTATTAAGCCATTGGCTGAAACATTTAAAACTAGTAGTTGCTTTTTAAAAGTAGATTCAATAATCTAGCTTTTTTCTTATCATATTTATATTTTCCATTTTTTCTTTTCAGAGTAAATTCAGTAATCTACTCTTTTATTCTGTCACTTAACCTCCATTGTGCCTCAGTTTCCTCATTACAAGATAAGGAGGATGATAATCCTTCCTGTTCATAAGTTGTTAAATCCATTTTTATGTAAAAATCCCTTAGAATAGTAACAAGACACCCTATATTAGCTATGATAATTTAAGAGGCTAGGTCTCAGCTTGTGGCTGCCACCACTATCTGGGATATTAGTACCAACTATGTTTGAAAATAATTGTCAAGAGAATAAGAAGCATTCAAATGATATCTGTATTCCAGATAGTACAGACAGCCTTGGGTGACATGTGGACCACTGAAATTTACCGTTTATTGGTCCAAGGTCCCATGTGAAGTGCAGTTACCATCCATGAAGAGTCTCAGAGGCTATTCTTATTCTTCTTGGGGGAAAAGGGCTAGCCTAGTGTGATCAGAACTGTATAGGTCAGGATGGGTGATGGCTTTCCATCTTCTAAACCAGTGATTCTCAACTTTTGGGTCATGATCCCTCTGGGCTCGAACAAACCTTTCACAGGGGTCCCCTAGGACCATGGAAAAAACACAGATGTTCCATTATGATCTGTAACAGTAGCAAAATGACAGTTGTAAAGTGGTGTGGGAAGTCCTTCTGTGTATGTGTTGCTTTTATTGGTTAATAAAGAAGCTGCTTTTGGTCAATGGCTTAACAGAATACAGCCAGGCTGGAAGAGATATACATAGAGAAAGAAGGCAGAGTCAGAGACGCCATGTAGCCCTTCTGGAGACAGACAACAGGAATGGAACTTTACCTGGTAAGCCACAGCCACGTGGCGATACACAGATTAACGAAGATGGGTTAGTTTAGCATATAAGAGTTAGCCAAAAATATGCTTAAGCTATTGGCCAAGCAGTATTGCAATTGAAACAGATTTCTGTGTGATTATTTCGGGAGTCTTGTGTGGCCAAGAAATGAACAAGCAGCCTCAGACAACAATAAAGTATCAACACAAATAATTTTATGACTGGGGGTCACCACAACATGAGGAACTGCATTAAAGGGTCACAGCTCCAAACTTTCTTGAGCAAAAGCCAACCTGCATTCTTCCTGCCTTTCACTGGTTACTCTCCACTCACTTTTGGGGTTTCATCTGTGACCATAATACTTTTAACAAGTTGCTAAGTTGAAAACTTCTTTGGATAACACGGAGTGGTCCACAAAAATCACTAGGCCCTGGGCCAAAGAGATGGCTCAGTGTTTATGATCATAAACACTTGCAAAGGATCCAACTTCAGTTCCTGGTACCTACACACTGGTTCGTAACTATTTGTAGCTCCAATTCCCAGTGATCTGGTGCCCTTTTCTGGTTTTGAGGACAGCACACACACACATGGTGTTTAAAATACATGCAGGCTACCATATCCATAAAATAAACATAATAAGATTGCTTTAAAAAGATCACGAAGACTCTGAAAACATCATCCCGTTCCTTATGTAACACCTAAGAACTGTTAAGTTTAAAAGATCGTGGCATATTTGGACACTTGCTTTCATTATTTTTTTAATCTATGACATAACTATTTACCAAATACCCTGTGTATAAGAACGTGATAAATAAACTCTGACAGTTTGGTGTTAGACTCTCACATCTTCCCTATCAGTTCATCTACTCAGCTCCTCTGTCATCCCCAAATCAACATTTGTGGCACTTTCACCTCATTTGCAGACCCCTGAAGAGTGCCATGAGCTTGAGTCCCCGCCCACAAAGCACAGCTCTGCCTGCTAGCTTCATCCTGCCCTTGCTGCCCTTTTCTGCCATTCATTGCCTTTTAAAATCCTCTTTCTTTCCTTTTTCTTTTGTGTTTCAGGTTTGTGCTTTTAATTGGTGACATTCACCTTCAATGTGACCCCAAGGATTTTGCTAAAAGGCTGTCTAGAGTTCCTAGTGGCAAGACAACTGTATTGCAGGGTGTGGAGACAATCCAAGTGTCACAAGTTTCATCCAGCCATGCCTTTACACTGTCAGCAGCAGGTGCGGTGCTAATGAACCAGAGATATTGCACTTTTGGAGAAATGAAGGGGAAGTCGACCGATCTGCACAGGAGTCTATGCTAAGCGGGGCTCCAGCACCATCCCTAGTGAGCCATAAGGCTATGGAAAGTGGCTGGATTTGTGCGTTCAGTGATAGTAAGTAGGGAGGCTACAACCTACGAAATTTACAGTACGTTTGGCTAGGTGAGGAAAATGTTAACCTCCTCTAGACTGATATGTTATTATAATGAAACGCTGTATCTAATTACTTTAGGGAAATGCGTATTGAATACAACTTTAAATAATGCAGAAAGCAGAGAAAGCAGGAGTGTGAGCTGATCGATTAAGGAAATTGTGAGAATGAGGAATGCATTGACGCTGTATTTCCCTTAGGCACCATGGCTAAGCTTTCACTAATCTGTGTGTAGTGACTTTTTCTAGAACTATCTACCATGAACAACAACAAGCGACTATCCATTTTTCAGTGTGGTAGAGTATGTTTCTCTGCTGGGCTAATTTGTACACCATGCGATATTTGGCATTTTCATTATCAAAGCTGGGTGTGACGGGGTCCTACTGCCACATAGTGCAAAGGTGGAGGATGCCATAAGGGGCCTTAAAACATACAAGACAGCTTCCAACTATAAAGGTATAGTTTTTTAAAAAAAAATTGAAGGCAGTAAAGCTAAGTAGTAGTGACGCTTTCCATGAAGAGTTGGGCATTCATTCTAGAAAGAGCTAGAGACTTACTGTTTTCATCTTCGCAGTCACATGGCCTTCGGCAAGGACTCCGCCCCACTGCTGTAACTTGAGAGTGACCATTGACAGGAGGCTGGTTGGCAAATGGATGCAGCTGTTTCCAAGAGCTCTTTCTGTGGAAACAGCAAGTGTGTTGGATTTGAGCCTAGGCTGACTCGCTCGCTTGACCCCTCCGCGGTGGCTGTCGGTTGTGGATATGCGTTAGAAAATCCTAGAAATATTTCCACATTGGTGTTGCCTGGATTCCATTCCTTCAAACCCCAGGACCTGCTTGGTCTGCGGTGGCCCTTCCTGTGCTGGCAACATTTAAAAGCTCCCAGGAGTTAAAGTGCGGAGCCAGGACCAAAGCCACTGCTCTGAAAAAGGCAATGTTTGTGTATTAGGAAGTTGACCCAGCACCCTAGACCCTTATCAGTAGTCAGCAGACCCTCCTGAGCTGGCCTGTGTCCCAGGCACTCTCCTGAAAGTCCCCGGGGCCTGCGTTCTTTAATTAGTACTTATGGCTCTGAACTCTGGAGCTCTTGTTGAAAAGCAGGGTTTTCAGTATCAGGAACTCACCTGGCTCCCTTTCGTGCCGTCCCGGGTGCGCTGCTTTTTCTCCCACCTTTGCTCACCCCGAGCTCCCATTATTGGTCTTAATGCTCTTCTCTCCTCGCAAATGTGCCCTGACTCTTTCTGAAAATAAGCAACAGTAGCGCCACTGTCTTGTTAGGGCCCCTCTAGTGCCGATTGTTTTAGAAGGCCACCTAGTGATTGCATTCCTTATGAGAGCCATTGTTGTGGAAATTAGCAAAAAAAATGGTTATTCATGAAACTGACAGTTTTATTTTAAAATATCAACTCCCACCGAGCAATAACTTCCACAAAACATTTTTAAAATGGCAATTCTTTACTACAGAGCCTATCCCCATGATCCCCCATGATAGCATCTTATTCATGTAGACCTAAAGCACGCTGAGAAGAAAGCGATGAGCGTCTCTAAAGTTAAAGCCTATTTAATAAGAACGAGCGCGATAAACACCGACTTTCATTTTCTGTTACCAGGACACCGCTAGAGCTGATAGGTGTGGTGATGAGACACTCACTCATTGCCAGACATATCCCCCTAGTCTTGCCAGGAGACCGGAGGAGCGGAGCGCGCAATCAACTGGCAAGAGCTTTAAGAGGGTCTCTGTATAAAGAAAGGTATAGGCAGGTGCATAGGTTTTTCAAGTCTGCTGTCGCAATTCACAACGGAATTGATAGCTTACAGCAAGAGAAATACATCTTCTCCTTGCTTGCAGGCCAGAAGTTGGGACTGAAGCTTCCGGGGACTGCCCTACCTCTGGGGACTAAGGGGAAATCCTTTCCGGGCCTAGTAGTTGTTGGCATCACTGGACGTCCTTGACTCATGACTTTATCTCTGCAGGCTCTTTCTTCCTGTTATCTTCCGCCCTGCCTGCACCCATCAGAGCGAATCTCCTTTAGCCTTTTCCTTATAGTGACACTCATCACCGGCTTTAGGGCCCACCCAGCCAGCTAAGAATTACCCCTTCATTTCAAGGTCCTCAACTGAATCATCCCTGGAAAGATCTTTTTTCCAAATATGGTGATTGTCGCGGTTTCTGTCTGGGGTTTGGATGTGGACATATCACTTTGGGGCCACCATTCGGTGCACCGTAGCATTCCTGGGGGAAACAGACGAGTTCTAATAAGACACTTTGGGATTCTCCTTACCACACCTAGTCCTGCAGAGGGAAGGGGAGGGAGCCCTCCGTGGAACCTAGAGCCAATCACTGTAGTGCGGGACTGGGTAGGGAACACTCCCTGGAAGCTAGAGCCCATCACTGCAGTCAGGAGAGGACAGAAGGACCTCTCAGCGGCATGACATCTGAAAGAGAAGTTCAGTTAAATTGTAAACTGGCATAGGGGGAGCTAAGGGGATAAATCCCTCATCCTGGGCTTCATTAGAACCTTCAGGGTCATCTTAGAACAGATGGTAGAGGAAAAGATCCTCACCGAGGCAGTCCAAAAGAGTGGCTTATAGGGGATCTGGAAGGGCTACCAGGAACTATTCTGTGCATCAGGCAACTGCCACTCCTGAAGAAGAGCAGGGAAGTGCTCAAATTAAGGGGTCAAACCAGGCAACATTCTCAAGTGCAGAAATAAGTTTAACTTTATTTTATATGTACAGAAACCAATGAGAAAAATCTCTCTTTCTCTCTCTCTTCCTATAATTTCAGAGCATGACACACTGGTACTGGGAAATACTAATTACCTCTGTGCTTTGGGGAAAGGACTATAAATGGAGTATAATCTGCCCCAGCCCTTGCCATATATAGGACTAGAGCCATTATCATAGAAGCTCTATCATTATTATTATAATTTTACTTTCTTTATTTGTAGTCCATTTATCTCCCAAAATGTATTTGGGTGGCCCATGAAGAGGAGATACATGTTAAAGACAGTGAGGTAGAAACAGAAAATCCAGACCGTGGAAATGACAAAGGAACAAGTATGTCAACCTGGAGGACTAAGTGACAGAGCCCCAGACTCTGATTTGGCTAGTGCTTCCTCACTGGCGACATTACGATGGCATAGCTTGCTCAGGCTCTTTCTAACACAGCCTTGCTTATCTAGCCATGAGACTCTGTGACACATGAGTCCATAGGGCCCATCCTGTTCATTTAAGTCAGTTTCTATGATTAAGCAATATAAATTATTTGCAGCACTGACACCATATGGGAATAAAATTGAAAAGATTAAGGGGTTGTGTAGCATTGTAATGAATTCCTTGGGCAACACAATACACAAGTCTATTCATATAGGGATCCCATGACAGACCAAGGTACAGATACCGCTAAGTCCAACGTGGTAAACCAATGAGTTTTATTGGGGTTACTCGCAGGAATACAATGGTTACTTAGAGGAGCAAAAATGACCAAAGACAGTTGCATCAACAAAGCCCACTCCAGCATGAGTTCCAGCTTATAAAAGCTGAGGACCTAAACCACACTGCACAGCCTGCTGGCAGCTCAGTGGGTTAGGTTTGGAGAGTGTCTTTTCCAAGTGATTCAGTTGCCTAGACCTTCTCCAGGATGCTTGGGTAGTTTCTGATTATTCTAAGCAACTGGTCTGGTCTCAGAGTTTCTTTGCAGCGTGGCTTGTCTGAGAAGGACTCTGAGCAGTCTGTATTGTTTATTCTTGGGAGAGAAGGACCTCCTTGGTTTCAGGGCCTTCCTGTAACAACTTTGAATCGTTTGCCTTTTGGTTTAAGGGGCTTGCTTGCAAGATGGAATGTTTCGATCTCAGAGGAAACTGCTGCACAGCACAGGGTAAGAGCTGTAGAGGAATGTGGGCTGGGGACTGGGAAGAAAAAATAGTGAGGTTGGAGGGAGTCTAAAGCTGCTGATTATTGTCTAATAGTCTCACCTCTCTATTTCTAATTATTTGTTTCATTGAAGTATCTGCATGTGCTACCATACAGTTCACGAGCTTCGGGCAAGGGGCTGGAGATCGAAACACACAAACACACACAGAGAGATAGAGACACGAACCTCTAAGTCACTGGTAAGAAGTCCTTTATTCAAGAGCACCATGGAGGCTTATATACCCAACAGTCAGGTGGGCCAACAGGTGAAAACCTTATCCTCTGATCCTCAAGGCCAAGGCAACACGTGCTCATGAAGCAGAGCTGGTAAACAACTTTGACACAGCTTTCAGTAACTCAAATCAGAAGGAAAGTAAAGATCATTAGCAGGGAAGAGAAACTGGAGGCCAGGGCTCCAAATGGTTCCAACAAAATCTAGCCACATGTGACCTCTCGCTTATAGCTTTATAGAGCTGGCCATCATGGTAGCATTTTCATTACTGCCCACGATTCCTCCTATTTTCTACACTGGATTCTTTCCTCCCATCACTGGGCTAGAGTACAGCTGTACTGCTTCTCATAAATACCCTCTTATTTAAATGGTTTTGTCAGTGCAAAGGTTCCTATTATGTATGTTTGCGTGTATGTATGGCTTATGTAGTGCTGGTTGGTTTTCATCAGGTTGACATAAACCTGTGTCCTATGGGAAGAAGAAACCTTAATTGGGAAGATGTTTCCATCAGATTTCCTATAGGGAAGTCTATGGGACATTTATGTTCTTGATTAAAGAACATTGTGGTGGGAGGATTCAGCCCTCCATGGGTGGTGCCACCCCTGGGGTTCTGTGGTCCAGGGTTGAGTAAGAAAAGCAAACTGAGCAAGCCAGTAAGCAGTGTTCTATGTCTCTGCTTTAGTTCCTGCCTTGACTTTTTGACTTCCCTCTATGGACGTATAAGATCAAATAAACCATTCCTTCCTGAGTTGCCCTTGTATTCATCGCAGCAACAGAAAGCAAAGTAGGACATAAATAACCTTTTGTGCAGACCTGCTCTAACTCGACATGGTATCTTTGCATTGCGTGCACATAGTTGCAGGTGTTGTAATTCATTCCTTTTCACTATTGAATAATGAGATTTGATAATGCCATTTATTCACCCATTTACTAGCTGCTGAGGATTTTGCTTTGCCAAGCTCTTGGCAGTTTTGACTAGAACTGTTCTGAGCAACTGAGTGTGAATCTTGGTGTGAACACACATGCTGTCCGAGTATGCTTCCTGGAAATGGTTTCACAGTTGACATTATCATTTGACCTTTCTCACCCACACTGGCACCGGCTATTATCATTTCACATATTTATCAACACTTAATATTGTTAGCTCTTAGCTTGAATCATTCAAGTATGTTGGAAGAGGGTGTGTCTGTGGTTTTCTAAAAATCATTGGTTTTATTTATTTATTTATTTATTTGCCACTCTTTGGCAAAGCATCTGCTCAGAGCCTTGACTTATTTAAAATTTGGGGTTTGTCTTTTATTGTTGGTTCCTAATCAGTCTCTTTGTTTCAAGATAAATTCTTGTTTCAGTGAATCCTTTAACACATTTATTTTGTAAATATTTTCTCTTAGCAATGGAAAAGGACTATCACTTATTTCACAGAGCAGTAAGAAGGAAATTGTGTCAGATGCAAAGGTTCCGAAAGCTAACAACTACATAGGAAATGTGAGTTATCGTCTGCTATTTCTGTCCAACCAATAGAATTCAAATCCGCTAGAATGTTGAGGATGATGTACACAAGAGAAGTCTTTAGAACAGAGCATCTTGGAGGGAATCAGTTCAGGTAGTAGATGGACTATATGGAAAACTGAATAGGATTTAAAAGTGATCAGTACGGACTTAATCAAGGACAGAGCATCCCTTCAGGGCACTGGAAGATGAGGGAAGAGAGAAGGCAGCAACCAAGGGTGAGGCAATGAGCACATTGAGTAAACATGCCGCTGACAGAGGGCTGCTTGGTTTGAAGACTATCTCTTGTCACTTACAAGCTATGTGATTATGGGCAAGCTATTGGGCTTCCCTACAGCAGAGCAGAGAGCGAGGCAAGGCCCCAGGGGAAGTAATAAGACGTGAGCTGGGGGGAGAAAACTCTTCAGATTTGCAACAAATAAAACAGAACAAGAGCAAAGACCGCAGGAATCTTGCCAGATGTGTCAACTCAGATGATGCTTACAGTTTTAGCAAGGTGTCATGTTAAAGCTTTTTCCCAGAAAGAGAAAAGAAAGGGCAAGGCTATGAGCTCTGTTCTAGTTCTCATTGCTGCAGCAAACACCTGACACAAACAACTGTGGCAAGGAAGGGTTTACTTCCTTTTCATAGGCTTCAGTCCAGAGGTGGCCAGATCCATTCAGATGGGCACAGTGTGGCAGACAGTAGGACAGTAGAAATGGGCCACAGAGTAGATATCCATGCAGTAGCGGGGCCACAGGGGCTACTTAACACACTGTGACCAGGAAGCAGACGGGGAGGGGGAGAGGGAGAACAAGGAAAAGGCAAAAGACAGCAAAAGTTCAGTGTGAGCCATTTAAAAAACATGCCCCCAAAGCCCAGGGAACAACTTCCTCCAATACAGTTCCATTTGGGTTTTAAATGTATAAATAAATAACCCATCAATGAAGGCAGGGTCTTCACTGCCTAACCTTTTCCCTAAAGCCTCTCATTTGGCAACTAAGCCCCCAGTACATGAGTCTGTGGGGAATATTTCATAGTGAGGTCATACTGGGAGGTAAAGAAAATGATGAATGCCAGGAACAGTTCAGCTATCCATTTGGCAATAACGGCATTGGCGAGAATGGCGTAAAAACAGTTTGGACCACACAGATTAGGAACTGCATCCACGAACAGGTTTGGTGGCTTGCTCTAAAGACACTTAGGAGGCTGGAGAAGAAAAGGGTTAAAAGGAGAACACTGCTGGCCAAGAGCAGCCTGGGGTTGCCCGAAACAGCAAATATCTAAAAAAATGTCAGATGAATACATTGTTCAAATGGTCAGCTGTTTAATATACAGGCATAGTACAGGTAGAGTGAACTTAAAGAAAGATATCTATTGATGAGCATTTAAGTAGGAAAAAAAATGGGACTTATCTTTAAGTGGGATTTTTTAAAAAGACTATCAAGGTGGATCAGACAGAGTGAAGTAGAAAAGCTAAAAATATATATTGGATATATGAAGTGTGTTGATAGCCAAATGAAAACTGAGCTGAATGGGAGGATGGATGGATGGAGTGATGTCAAATGGAAATTTTCTCAATGGTTGGGGGGAATTTTAGAGCTGAGGTTTTCAAGGCAGAGAATGTGGAGGTTGCGTGCGTGAGCTCATGAGAACCACAGAATGGAAGCAGAAGATACAGCACATTTGTTAATGAACAGGGGATAGGGGGAACTTTAAGAGAGGAAATACTGAGGGTGGGCAGTGAAGATGCTTACACATACAGAGGAAGACTGAAATCCCCAAGAAATACAGGTCTGCTGCAGAAATTTCTCAGTTATACTATTTGGCTAAACACCACTGAAAATAGTTGACAGGTCTTTATTTAGCCTAATAACTTCTTGGCCATGTCTTATAGTTCATTCTGAGTGCTTTTCTGATCTGTCTTCTATAGCTGATGTCCTCTCCATATTCAGAATGTTTATACACGGTGCTCAAAAGACAAAACAAACAAACAAACAAACCCCAAAACAAGAAAGAGCCTGGCTGAAGCACCTGCCGGCTCAGTCTCAGACATTACCAAGCCCTCTGTGATACTGCTAGTGAGCTCGCTGCCTTTGCCTAGGACAGAACCGCCAGACTGGGGGAACTGGAAGATACAACTCTTCCTCTCACTTCCGGTGAGGTCATTTTAAGGTGACACAAGAGTGGAAGCAGAGCTTACACCACTGCAGGGCTTTAACGACATACCTTGACTTTTGATCAAGGTGCTGATACATACATTTTTATTAATTTACACTCTGACCCCAAAGGTTCTTTACAACGTGCACAGACTTGTAGAGGCTCCTCTGTGACAAGTCACTGGAGGATCTAGGAGGATCTCTCTTCCCTCCTGCTCCTCTACTTCTAGACTGTTAGGTCACATTATATCTGGAAAACACCCAATCTTCACAATTCCGCTGAAGTTTATGCTACACCATTTACCATGTTGAAAAAAAATTAATCGCAATTGTATCTACCTCCAAGCTTTTAACATTCGTTTAGAAAGGACTTATTTCTGCTCTTTCTATAAAAACAGGTAAATACTGCCATTTAATATCCTCATTCCGAGAAATCTGCAGCACACACACAAATAACTGAAAGGTTGAGGTATCTGTATTGATAATTTCAGTTTCAAAAAGAGATTCTGAAAAAAAGATGTCTTACCACTTATGTGGTCCAGACTGACTGTCTCCATCCAATACATTCATTGGATCATTGCTTAACTTTCCACTTTGCTTCTCTGGTGAAGTCACGTATCAGATGTCCAAAATGGCTAGGAGGAATCATGGGGCTTATGCATATAAATACAGCATTGCTTTTCAAAAAAAAGGACAGAATATGTTCAAGAACTATTTATATGCTGGGCAGGCTTAGAATCTGTATATATTACGTGTACAGAAAATAATCTATTATGAGTATATCTTGTGTTGGGTGCCAAGCTACATGACCTTTTGGATACTGATGTCATGCCTATTCATATTAATAGGAGTTAAAGATACTGAGAGAACCAAAAGCTGATGCCAAGAATGCATGGAATGGTTTCCATGGAACATAATGGCACGATTGTCTTATAGAACAAAATTGAAAAGAGCTAGAGAACGGGAAAGGGTGTGGTGTCTATAAAAATGAAAAAGTTTATTCATGGATTCAAATTTATGCCTAAAATGAATTGGATGCAATATTTCATTCTCAGTTTTCAGGCAAAAGTTAGAAACTAGTTAAATAGTGATAGGATTTTCAGAGAAATCTGGCAAACTAACTCTCTGGGAATTTTCTTCTCCTCCACCTCAAATATTCCTAGCAGCAGCTCTTCATTCTTCTCTGGGAAAGGAAAGAATAACTCACTTGTTTTCAATGCAACCCGTTTGAAAAGATCCCTACCACTGTCCTCTTTAGGATGCCATGAAGACACTTCACATTCCCTTAGAGACCTGTCACTTCCCCCGCATTTCTGGAAGGTCTTGTTGCTTACGTCTATTTACCATGAAGAACCTAACATGGATACCAAGCAACTGAAAAACAAACCCTTGTCCAAATGATAGTCTAAAACATGTGCTTTGTCTTCTCGTCAGATAGGTCACTTGTTCCTTGTGTTCTGTAACCATAATTAAATCCCTCATTGTAGATTTGTGAGCATGGCAAACCAGCAAGTGGCTTTAGCATTACTGTGGTGGGGAGGATCCTGGCCATCTAGAGACTGTCCAATAGCCTTAGAGTCCCTCTAGAGGCTGTCTGATAGCCTTGGCGTCCATCTAGAGGCTGTCCAATGGCCTTAGAGTCCATCTAGAGGCTGTCCAATGGCATTAAGATCGCCTTAGCGTCCATCTAGAGGCTGTCCAATAGCCTTAGGGTCCATCTAGAGGCTGTCCAATGGCGTTGGGGTCCATCTAGAGGCTGTCCAATAGCCTTAGAGTTCATCTAGAGGCTGTCCAATGACCTTAGGATGCACTAGAGGCTGTCCAATAGCCTTAGGGTACATCTAGAGGCTGCCCAATGGCCTTAGTGCCATTTCCAAGAACTAGTTTCTATGCGAAGTTCCAACCAAGGTGTCCTTCTATGGCAACCTTCAGATCATTCCATAGTTTAGTTTCATAATTACTAGCTTGGATAGTTTTCTTATGGTGTCTTCCCTACTATGCTTAAATAGCTCTTTTTTACTCTTTTCTAAAAATTACATAGAATCTGTTTTTATTATTTCCTAAGGGTACCGGCTTCCTGCCTGAATTTGTCATTTCTTCTTCTGCTGAGCAATGTTTTCATGTTTAAACCTCCCCCAACCTTTACCCCAGATCTCTGTGGGATCATTTAGTCAGGCCAGTATTACATTTTAGAATGTTGTTTACTGGACTCACGGTCATCTTAATGCTTCATTTCCTGTACTCCTGGGCTCAATGGAACTATTGCTTCTTGGTGGTTCCATCTTTCCTTTGATTGCTGCGCCCCTTTGTTTTGCTGTCGTCTACTTTCAATTCGTTACACCTGAAAAGAAGTACCGTGGGAAGGGTTCTGAGACTTGACAAGTTTGAAATGTCTTTCATTTTGTTCTCACTTCTGATTGAGAGCTTGGCTGAGTGTAGATATCCAGGTTGAAAAACAAAAAAAGACTCCCTTAGAACCTCCTAACATGATTAGAAGACTATATCTCCATATCACTAACATCACACTCAGTGTTTAAAGGCTGCCTCTGTTCAGACAGGAACTGATGTTTAGCCAGAGAAATTAAGCAAGAAGATGAAATAAAGCCACACCAAAGACAAAGGGAGAACTACCCTCACTCTTTACACAGGATTTGATCTTACACACAGGGGATCCTAAAAATATTCCTCAAAATGATTAAAACTCCAGAGGAAATTCAGCAAAATTATGGGATATGAAATCAATATACAAAGTTCAGTCCTATTTCTATCCATTGCCAAGGAACAATCCAAAATGAAAATGAGGAAAACAGTCTGTTTCTAGCAGTAGCCAAAGAATACATCACTTTTATCTATTTATTTATTTTTTTACTTTTGCCTTTTATTTTGCGTTTATAATATAATTCCATCATTTCCCCCTTCCTTTCCTCCTGCTGAACCCTCCCATATACCCCTTTTTTTTGGCTAATTTCAAATTCATGGTCTCTTTTATTTTTATGATCTGCTGTGACACACACATGTAATATACATAGATACATATATTTTTTCTAACTATAACATGCTCAGTCTGTAAAATGTTACATGTATGTATATTTTCAGGGCTGACCATTTGATATTAGATAACTAATTGTGCTCTTCCCTGGGAGGACTATTTCTCCCACTTTCAGAATTTCTTCGCTGTCTGCCGTTCTTTATACAGAGTTGAGGTTTTATGCTCCTCCACCCCCATTATCTTTGGCATGTCTGTTGTCCTTGTTCAGCTAATGTTTAGAGAGTTATGTTGATGGGACTTTACGGGTGTAGCTCTGACATTACTAGAAGACACAGCTTCAGAGTAAATTCCCTGATCTTGGCTCTTACAATCTCCTGCTCCCTCTCCTGCAACATTTCCTGAGCCTTAGGAGAGACAGCATCTTGTAGGTATATCCGTGGAACTGGGCTCTACAGCTCTACATTGTGATCAGCTGTCGTTTTTTGGAATACTCCCTACTGCAAAGAAAAGTTTCCTTTGTGAGGGGTGAGGTCTACATTTATCTATGAATAGAAAAAAGTTATTTAGAATGTCGTTAGTGATTATGTTATTTTAATAAACTGGAGGTTGTGGAATAAATGGAGTTGAGGAAGGTTAAAGAATTATGCACTGAAAACTGCAGAAACATTGCTGTAAAAATTAAAGGTCACCAAACAAATGAAAACATATACATGAATGGATTAGGTTTGATATTGGTAAGGTATCAGTACCCAAAGCAATTGATGGAGGCAGTGCAATGTGCATCAAAAGCAGTGTGCATCAAAAGCAATGTGCATCAAATGCAGTGTGCATCAAATGCAATGTGCGTGAAATGCAGTGTACACCAAAAGCAGTGTGCATCAAAAGCAGTGTGCATCAAAAGCTGCAGTGTGCATCAAAAGCTGCAGTGTGCATCAGAAGCAGTGTGCATCAAAAGCAGTGTGCATCAAATGCAGTGTGCATCAAATGCAGTGTGCATAAAAACTCGCAAAAGGCCATTTCTCAGATTCATTCAAATTGACAAGCCTAAAAAAAGAAATTTAAACCAATAATGAAAAAAAAACCCACCAAAATTGGATGTCTTACACTTTCCATTTTCCAACCTTATACAGAATGATTGTCATCAAGTCAGCACAATGATGAGTAAGTTATTGGTGAATTATAATTATGAGCGCAAGCCAACACTCATCTCTCTCTGGGCCAATTGGTTGCAGTACCGAGACCATTTCCAAAGAAAGAAGACCTTCAGTAATTCTTTGAAACAACTGGATATCTGTTTGCAAGAGAATGAACTTGCACTCTTAATTTCCTTCACATATAAAACTTAATTCAAAACACACTAAAGACCCATATAAAAGATAAAAGTATATAACTCTCAGGAGAAACCTGAGCTAAACCGTGACACTATGCGCCTCTTAGACAAAACACTGGAAGTACAAATAACCAAAGAAAAACAAATTGGGTTTCATCAAAATCAAAAGGTTTAACTCCTCCAAGCATGCTATCAAGAGAATGAAAAACAACTCGTGGAATGGCGTATTTTAAAATCATGTCTCTGGCTATTACGAACAATGCTGCTATGAACATAGTTGAGCATATACTTTTGTTGTATGATGGGGCCTCTCTTGGGTATATTCCCAAGAGTGGTATTGCTGGGTCCAGGGGTAGGTTGATCCCGAATTTCCTGAGGAACCGCCACACTG
>NC_022011.1:72385945-72412397 GCF_000317375.1 Microtus ochrogaster
GGGGAGGAGGCGGAAATCCTCAATAAATAAATAGATTAAAAAATAAATAAATAAAATCATGTCTCTGGTAAAGCTCTGAAAATATAAAAATCTCTTGTAAATCAACAATAAAAAGACAATTCTAAGCCTAAAGACAGATAAATACAATATGGCTCTGAATGCACATTTCCTCAAAGAACATATTCTGGTTTCCAAGAAGTGCATGAAAAGGTGTTCAGTGTTATTTAGTAATTAGTGTTATTAGAACAAGCCCATGGTGAGATACTACCTCACACCTAGGGGAGCTCCCAAGGGGAAGGAGAAGAGAAAAAGAAAAAGAAAGAATAGCAAGGATGGGAGAAAGTTTGAACTTTCACACACTATCATGGCGAAGTTTATCCTATTTATTTATTTTATTTTTGGTAAATATACAGTTTTGATAAAAATATAAGTATTTTATTGTATTTTACATGTATAGATTGTTTTTTCCTGTGTGTATGCGTGTATATGTATGCAATATCTGTATGCTTGGTGTTCTTAGTGGTTAAGTAGAGAACATAGGATCCCCTGGAACAGTTTTTACAGCTTGACCCACCTGTGGTCGCTGGGAACCAAATCTGGGTCCTTTGTGTTTACAGCTCTAAAGGTCGTGGGATCTGAGAAAATGAAATTGCTAAATGAGCCAGCCTAAAGTCTCATGCAATAGCAAACTTTATTGAGAGCATCGGACAATGTATAGCTTGGGGGTTAAGAGGAATCATGAGCAAAGTGTACAATCACAAGGACAAGCCACACATAGCAAAAAACATGCTTTCCCACAGAGGCACACAAACCAATAGCGATAGCCATTTGTAATGAATAATCTGAAGTAAACCCACTCCTATCTGCTACACCTGGGAGGGGCATGAAAACACATTCCAAGAATAATTTCATGCTTTTGAAGAAACTGAGGTCACAAGAGACACTTGTCTTGTTTTCTTGATGCTTTCTCACAACACTCAGATTTCTCCTCACAGGACTCCATTCCTGGACCATGTTCTCTGACACTGCAAGACAAGAAGTGCCCTTAACCCCTGAGCCATCTCTCCAGCCCCTATCCTGTGTTTATCTTAAAAACAGGAACAAAAGAAATCGAGGTAAGATGAAGGCTGGTGCGGTTCAGGTGGTGGTTGGCTGGTTGGTTCGTTGAGGCTTTACCACAGCATAAAAACAGCATAGGGGTGGCCTTGGATGTGCTGTGAAGACATTCTTTACACTTGTAATGGGCTTTATTTGAAGCTTTACTTTAAGAAAAAAGACATTACTCTCAACAATCGGGGTGGCCTTTATAAAGCCAGCAGAAAGGCTTTGAGAGCAAAAAAGGAGTCGACCCCAAGACCGTAGCATCTATGACTCCTGCTGCATTTTCCAGTTTATAGGTTCTGTCTTCAAATGCTAGACTTGCTGTTTGATACAATGTGTGCCAATTTTAAACTATCTACCCACACATTTACATCTATCTATCTATCTATCTATCTATCTATCTATCTATCTATCTATCTATCTATCATCTATCTATCAATCAATCAATCTATCTATCATCTATCTATCTATCTATCTATCATCTATCTAATTTTTAATTACTTCTTGACTTTTTAGCGAAGATCAAGTATACTTTTTTATTTATTATGTGTGAGTATGTGTGAGTGAGTGTGTATCACATGTGTAGAGGTCAGAAAACAGCTTGCAGGAATCAGTTCTCTCTTTCCACCATGCGAGTTTGCGGATCAAATTCTGCTTATCAAGCTTGGTACAAAGCATCTTTTACCCACCGAGTCTCCATGCTGCCCTCCACCTATTGCCTGTCTATCTCCATCATCGGTCTATGCACACATGTACGAGTGTGCATGTTTGAGTCTCTATCATATGTTTATGCATGCATGTATATGTGGTATGTGCAACTCTATCATCTATGTATGTATCAAAAACATCTATATATGTATTGTACATATCTATTCTTCTGTCTCTGTCATCTGTATACCTATATATCTATGAGTGTTTCTGTGTATCCATATATTTTTCTGTCATCTATACATCCTGCATCTTCTATGGATTCTGCTTCTCCTGGAAAATCTGGATTGATACAACACTGTAAAAAATATTCTTTTAACCAACTGAAGGCCATTTTTCTAATCTTATCTTAAGAGTTGCCAATGAGAATCGTGGTACCTGCCTGGTGTTCAGACTTCTGTTGTCTCTTCTTCTCTTCGGAAGCCTTTGGAATTATATTTGGTTCAGAAGTTAGGCTACAGTTGTCTGGGTTTCGGTCCTCCTCAGGTCAGCCGTTATACTATATGAAGACACACTTCTTATTTTGGTTCTGGAAGGTAGTTAAACAGTTCCTTTCCTTATCTTCACTCCACTGCTTTCGTCGTTTTCTAAGTTTTCTGTGCTGTTAGATGGGTGTGGCCTTTTTTACGCTCTGCTATGTGGCCCTGCTCTCTGTGTTCTGCATTTTTAGAAAGAAGTTGCGTGGTTTATCCTTCTATTTGGGGTGAACATTTTTGAAATTACATTTGAAAATTTCAAGAACTCGTATATCTTGCAATCATTCTTTTTCTTATTTTAAAATTCTAATCTTCTCTAGAATTTCGGATAAACTATTGTCTGTTGAAGTTACCTTTTCCTTCAAGGCCCAGTTCTCTGTCTACAGTGACAGAGAGCGTGAAGCAGTGGTCTGACAGGTAAGAGTTCAGATCTCACTGGTAATGTAGATGGACAGTGTGACCTTGGGCAGGCAGCTTGTGCACCTCCGCCTCCATCTCGCGGAGCACAGCGCTTGGGCTCAGCTGGCAAAAATGGAGAGAGCCTTATGAGCACAATTAACCAACACCTAGGGAGGTCCCAGAAAAGGGAAGATGCAATTAGTAGCTGTTCCTTAGTGCTGCAAGCTTTACTCCTAAGACTCACGGATCCTTGCTGCTGTCGGTACCCAAGAGTCCACAGCTTCTCCTGGGTTCCACTATCTACCCTTTTCCTGTCTGTGGCCCCTTCCATGTGGATTCAAGGCTGTTTCTCTTTGCCCTCTGCCATTTATCTGGAAACACCCTTAAATCAATTTTTCATTTTCCAGAAATTTGGAGAAATCACTTATTAATGAGCTAAAAATCCCCCTAACCTGTCTCCTTCCTAGGAAATTATACTTTCTTATTTATTTTTTAAATCCTCCATTTCTATATTAACGTGTTTCAAGATGGTAAAGAGAAAAATCCATGTGTTCAGGTACCATTTTGAACCCAAATTTCCAAAATAGTTAGAGATTTTTTTGCAGCCTGAGTTCTAGTTTAATTTCTAAATTGAAATATATTATTGATATCACATGTAAGTTCATAACCTTTCTAGAAAGCCTATTGCTAGTCTTTATATAGTTTTACTTGTCTCAATATCATTAGATCAGTAACATTTAGTTTCTCGTGTGTGTGTCTGTGTCTCTCTGTGTGTGCCTGCGTGCACGTGCACAGAGGACACCCCCACATCTATCTTGATCAAGGTCTTCCACCTTCTTTGGGTCAATGTTGCCTTGTCTGTTGTTTGATTAGCTCATGCCATGGTCCACAAGCTTCGAAGGGTTGATTCTTCTGTCTTTGCCTTCTCTCCTGTCTCACCATAGGAGCACTCAAATTCCACATGGCACACGATGTCACCCTGGTTTGTGTGGCTTCTAGGGAATTCCAATTCAGGTCCTCAGACTTGCATGACAAGAGCTTTATCCATCATCTACCCAGTCCCCCATTTCCCCCTTTTTGGAAAGCAAATTAATTTTTATCATTTATTTTAAAATCACACTTAGGGTAGAGAAATCGCATTGTAAGGAAAGCTTTATATCAAATAAGCCGTCATCCCTACGCACCGGGATAATTAGTGACGGCCTCCAGCTTTTTGAATCGTCATGTTCTCTTCTTCAGTTCTGACTCTACTCAGTTCTCACCGATTCTGCAATACTAAAACCCCGCATTGCAGCTGACACAGGCTCTCCTGACTGCAATGCTATATTTTGCTCTTAGTTTCAATACTAACAATTATTATATCAAGAATTTTTAAGGTATAAAAACCAATAAGTCTAATGCCTCTTTATCTTTTTTAATAATGAAGAACCTAAATTTAAAAATAATTTAGATAGCTATCTCTGTGTGTGGTTTGTTTGTTTCTTTTTGCGAATTGTTCAGTTTTGGAGTGTCCACTCTTAAAATTCTTTTGCTCTACCTTGTAGTTTGCTTTCATTGGGAACATTGTATATACTAGGCACCATTCTAAGCACTGGTTATACAAGACTAAATGGATCAGTCAATTCCATGCAGAGTTTATACATTGGTAAGGGGGCAGTTATATAATAAAATAAAGTATATACTCGGTCAGATGGTGAAATGCTTTGGGGGAGAATAAAGCAGACAAGAGTGGATGTGCTTGAGAGCGAGCTCTTGCTTTATCTGAGCTAAGAGCTTCCAGGAAGAGGACTAGCCAGGAAGTAGAAGCCTGCTTCCTCTCCTCATTAAGGAATTAGAAGAAGGACAGGGGCAGTAGACAGGGGCAAACAAGGAGTGTATACAAAGGAACCATTGGGTATGTGCTGTCTTTGGGTACCAAACAGATCATGTTAAGTGCTTAGAGACGAACCATTGCAATAGCTTTGACTTTTACTGTGAAAGAAAATGGAATGTAATTGGGAGGATATAAACAGAAATGGCATGCTATAACTTATACTTTAAAAGGAATTCTCTGGCGGTTGTGTGGAAAGTAATCTGCAGGAGACAAGGGCATCAGCTAAGAGATCATTCAGTAGGTTTAGACTATGGTGGCTGAGCCAGACTAATCACTGGAAATATGGTTAGAAGTGGCCAGATTCTGGATTTGTTTTGTATCTGTATTTATTATTATCATTTTTTTTTGATAAATGGTCCAATGTAACATAGACTGACTTCATATCACTATAAGGCCAAGGATCACAGCTACATTAAAGAGAGCGTTATCAAGCCATCCATCCATTCCTCTGTCCACGGCCCTGTAATCTGCCTACCATTTATTCAATTCATCAATGAATATTCATCCTATTGAAAATTATAATTTTAAATCACTTTTGTCATGTTATTTGTTTGGGACTAATTTATCTTTAGTTTATGTGTATGTTTCTGTGCCTGGGTGTAGAGGCGCCATGTGCATCTACCTCTTCTACCCACAGAGGTCAGAAGTGGGTGTTTGATCCACTGGAAAACAAGTTACAGGTGGTTATTGTCTAAGTCCTGCCGGTTTATCTGGTCCATGATTGAAAGAAGGAGTGTGGATTGAGGAAAAAATAGACGAGAGACTGAAGATAAAGTCAGAAGGGCATTCCAGTGAATACTGAATCTGCTTCGTGTTTATTTCTAATAGCCTCTTTATACACCAATCCAGAAAGGAGGGGAAAGGCAAAAGGCTTTTTTTTTGACCCAGATACAAAGAACCCAAAAAGTAGTTACCTTTTTAGTATCCAAAACATCAAATAAACACACCCTAGGTCAAAACATCCTGTTTGTTTGACCTTCTAGGAACAATAATACACTCAAACTCTCTGACCTTAGGTCAAGATGGAGCCAAGCCACTCTGATGGATGGCCGCAGGTTATAAGCTTCTGGATATGGGTGCCGGGAACTGAACCCAGGTTCTTTGCCTGAACAGCAAGTGTTCTTCACTGCCGAGCCTTCTCTCTATTCCCACAGATTGTTTTGATGCTGTGTTTTGTAAGCATGTATGTGTATGCCCTCATACTGCTGAGAAGATGTGGAGGTCAGAAAACAACATACAGGAGTTAGTTCTCGCCTTTCACCACATGGGTCCACGGAATTAGAGTCAGGTTGCTAGGCTTAGGTATGAGCAGTTTAACCCACTGAGACACCTTGCTGGCTAGTGTTACACGCTGTAGATCTTAGAGTTTGGATTTGGGAATGTTTGTATACTTTCTGTACAGAGAATAGTTGAGATAACATAGAGACGGAATGTTTCTTGGGCTTTGTGAAAGCCCCTGGGACCTGACACTTCTCTCATAGATAAGGCTTTGATAATCTTTCATTTATCTTTCATCACTTCCTGAGCTGTTGTTGGCTATTTGCATTTTTTTTCTAGACAGTAGTCCACTTCTTTGAGACATAGCAATTAATTGCTTTGGGTGGTATGTAGCATCATAATTTTAATATTTCTCTTTTTTTCATGTCTGTATCTTCATTATTTTACTATCTTTATACATTTGTGTTTTGTCCTCTTTTTATTTATTTGGCTAGGTAGTAGGATCACCATGATTTTTTTGTTTATATTGAAAATATCTTTTCTTTTTATTGAAAACAAATTCTTTTCTCAAACAATACATCCTGATTATCGTTTCCCCTTCCACCTCTCCTCCCAGTTCTCCCCCACCTCCCCTCCTGATCCATTCCCCTTCTGTCCCTCTTTAGAAAATAACAGGCTCCTAAAACATAAAAAGCAAACATGACAAAGTGAAATATAATAAGATAAAGCAAAAACGCTCATATCAGAGTTTGACATGACAAACCAACAGGAGGAAAAGAGACTCAAGAGCACACAAAAAAAGTCAGAGATCCACTTGCTCTCATAGTCTATAAAAATAGTAAGCTAATAGTTAAAATATATACACAGAGGACTGGTGTAGACCCACATAGGCCCCATGCTTGTTTCTTCAGTCTCTGTAAACTGATATGCACCTTCCTTAGTTGGTTTGGAGGGCTACATTCTCCTGTTGTTCTCCATTCCCTCTGAATCTTACAATCTTTCTGTCCACTCTTTCACAGGATCCACTGAGAGCTGAAGGGAGGTTTTTAGATTCTCCCTCCATGTAATTCCTGGCTATGAGTCTCTACATCTGTTCCCACCTGCTGCTAGAGGAAGCCTCGCTGATGAAGACTAGATAAAGCGCTGAAAAATGAGTATAGGAGAATATCATTAGGATTAATTGTATTGATTTTCTAGACCAGTTGTGTTTGGTTTCACCCCAGGTCTTTGAGCTATATAGTCTCTCTTTTTGAATCTTGGTTACCTAAGCAGTGTTGGGTATGTGTTCCTTCTGGTGGAGTGGACCTTCCATTAAATCAGACATTGGTTGGCTACTCCCAAAAGTTTTATCCCAGTGCTCCCCTACCACATTTTGCAGGCAAGAAAGATTGTAGGTCAAAGGGTTATGGCTGAGTCGATGTCCATGTTTCTCTTTTGGTAGCCTGAGGAGTACATTCCTGCATCAAAAGGGCTAGAACATAGAACACAGGGGTAAAAGCTTCATGCAGATAAACGTCTCCATGTTCAGTGAGATGTGTGGATGTTATCCTAAGCAATGGGTTTTGATGTCAGTTGGCAGAGAGCAACCATTTGTCTTAGCATCAGCCTGGGTTGTTTGGATATTACCATGGGACTATTTTGACTCAATTGAACGCAACCCAGTTCATCCCCTGGAATTCTTGCCGGGCTACAAGAGATGACCAGTTGAGACTATGTAGTCCCCATTACAAGGTGTCCTCACTAGAATCACTTTCATAGATTCCAGGAAGCTTTCACTGCTCTGGATCCCCTCACCAGTCCCTAAGTGCCTCCCCCAATTCTAGTCGTCTCTCTCTGAATCCTCTCCTATCCTGCCCCCTCACCCAATCCTTCCCAGTCCATTCCCCTGCCCCCAGTTCATCCTTAAAATCTATTCTATTTCCCCTTCCCAGGGAGATCCATGCACCACCCCCATCTCCACCCCACTCCTCTCTCTTCCCTAATTTCTCTGGGTCTACAGATTGTAGCTTGGTTATTATTTGCTTAACAGATACTATCTAGTTATAAATGAATACACACTATATTTGTCTTTCTGAGTTTTGGTTACTACACTCAGGATGAATTTTGCTAGTTCTATATATTTGTCTGCAAATTTCATGACATTTTTTTAAAAAAAATAACTGAGTAATACTCCATTGTGTAAATGTATCACATTTTCTTTATTAAATCTTTGATTGAGGGATAACTAGGCTGTTTCCCATGGTGTTATGAATAACACCATAATGAACATGGTTGATCAAGTGTTTCTGTGGTAGGATAGAATATGCTTTGTGTATATGCCCAGGCGTGGTATAGTTGAGTCTTGAGGTGGACTGATTCCCAATTTTCCAAGGAACCACCACACTGATTTCCATAGTGGTTGTACAAGTTTACACTTCCACTAGCAATGGAGGAGTGTTCCCCTTGTTCTACATTCTTGCCAGTTGTTTCTTGTGTTATTGATCTTAGCCATTCTGTCGGGTATAAGATGGAATCTCAAAATAGTTTTGCTTTGCATTTCCCCTATGGCTAAGGATGTTGAGCATTTCTGTAAGTGTTTCTCAGCATTTGAGAATTCTCTTGTTTAGATATGTACCCCACTGTTAATCAGATTTTTTGATTTTTTTTGATATATATTTTCTTGAGTTTTTAAAAATATATTTTCAATATTAGTCCTCTTTGGATGTGGAGTTATTTAAAAAGTCTTTTCCCATTCTCTAGACTGCCACTTTGTTTGATTGACAGTGTCCTTTCCTTACAGAAGCTTTTCAGTTTCACAAGGTTCCATTTATTAATTGTTGATTGTAGTGCCCACACTATCCGTATTCTGTTGGGAAAGTCTACTCTTGTGCCAATGCATTCAAGGCTATTTCCTCACTTTTTTCTTCTATCATGTTGTGGTGATTTGAAACAAAAAAATGGCCTCCAAAGAGAGTGACACTATTAGGAAGTGTAGCTTGGTTAGGGTAGATATGGCCTTGTTGGAAGAAGTGTGTCATTGTAGGGGTAGGATTTGAAGTCTCATATGCTCCATCTCTGTCCAGTGTGACATAGTAGCTGCCTGTGGATGAAGATGTACAACTCTCACCTCCTTCTCCAGCACTATGTCTGCCTGTATGCTGCCAATTCCACCTGCTATTATGATAATGGACTAAACCTCTGAACCGTAAGCTAGCCCCAATTAAACATCTTCCTTTACAAGAGTTTATCACGGTCATGGTATCTCTTCACAGCAGTAGAAACCTTAAGACAGAAGTTGATACCAGGCTCAGGTGGTAGTGGTACATGCCTTTAATCCCAGCACTTGGGAGGCAGAGACAGGTGCATCTCTGTGATTTCTAGGTCAGCCTGGTCTACAGACCCAGTTTCAGGACAGCCAAGCTTCGACAGTAAAGAAAACATTTTAAACAGAAAGCTAGTGAAGATGTATTGAACAAGGAGGCCATGGTCCAGTTCCAACAAACAGCAGAACTTGGCAGCTTTGACCACATGGTTCTGGTTTTAGAGTCAAGGATAGAAGAAAGTGACATGAAATCTTCCTCTGTGACTAAGGAGTCTGCGGAGGTCAGGCATGTATAGGGGTGTCCCTTCATAAAGGCCCAGAGAGGTAATTGTGTGAAGCTGTGAAGGTGAAGCCTGGATTGCCGTGGAGACCCCAAGATGTTGGAGACGCCAGAGCTGGGGTACCTGCTGAGGAGAGCTGCTAACAGGGAGTGGAGCCAGCCCAAGAGAAAGAAGTGTGTTACAGTCAAAAAAAAAAAAACTGAAAAGAGTTGGAGATCTGAAGAGCATTTTGCCATCAGACAAGAAGATACAGAATTTGGATTTTGCCCGGCTGGTTTTTGGTCTTGCTTTGGTTCAGTATTTCTTCACTATGCTCCCTTTTCTACATTTTGGAATGGTAATAAGTATGTGATATGTTTTTTGATTTTGATTTTATAGGGGATTACAGTTAGATTGCATGACTCACGGTAGAGTCTTTGAACTTTAGACTTTTAAATAAATTTGAGACTGTTATAGACTGTGGAGACTTTTGAAGTTGAACTGAAAGCATTTTTTGCATTATGATATGGCTACAAGCCTGTGGAGGCTGGGAATGGAATGTGGTGGTTTGGAAGAAAATGGACCCCACAGGGAGAGACATTATTATGATGGTGTGACTTGGCTGGAGTAGGTACAGCCTTGTTGGAACTGTGTCACTGTTGGGGAAGGGTTTTGAGGTATCCTGTGCTCAAGCTATGCCCAGTGTGACACAGCCGCTGCCTGTGGATCAAGATAGAGAACTCTCGGGTCTTTCTCCAGCACATATCTGCCTGCATGCTGCCATTGTCACCTGCCATGATGACAATAAACCTCTGAACTCTAAGCTAGCCCCAGTTAAATGTTTTCTTTTATAAGAACTTGTCACGGTCATGGTGTCTCTCCACAGCTGTAGCAATCGTAACTAAAACACACATTCAGTGTGTCTGGTTTTCTATTGAGGTCTTTGAAACACTTGGACTTGAGTTTTGAGCAGGGTGATAAATGTGAAATTAGTTGCATTCTCCTACACACAGACATTCAGTTTGGCCAGCACCATTTGTTGAAGACGTTGTCTGGGTTTTTTTTTTTTTTCCAGTCTATATATTTCTGGCTCCTCTCTCCCACCCAAATAAGGTGTCCAAATGTGTGTTTGGATTTATGTCTGGGTCTTCAGTTTGATTTCACTGATCAATGTGTCTGTTTTTATGCCAATAGCATGTGGTTTTTATTACTATTGCTCTGTAGTACAGCCTGAAATCAGGGATGGCGATACCTCTGGAATTCCTTTTATTGTACAGGATTGTTTTATTATCCTTGGGTTTTTGTTTTTCCATATAAAGTTGAAAATTATCCTTTCAAAATCTGTAAAGAAATCGTGTTGGGATTTTGATGGGGATTGCATTGAACTGCAGATTGCTTTTGGTAGGATGGCCAGTTTTACTTATGTTAATCTTACTGGTGCATGAGCAAAGGAGATCTTTCCATTTTCTGATGTCTTCTTCAATTTATTTCTCCAAAGACCTGAAGTTTTTATCATACAAGTCTTTAATCTTGCTTTGTTAGAGTTACCCCCAAGATATTTTATAATATTTGAGGCTATTGTAAAGGGTGTTGTTTCTCTGGTTTCCTTCTCAGTCCATTGATCATTTGTATATAGGAGGCTACTGGTTTTTTTTTTTAAATTAGTCTTGTATTCAGCCATTTTAATGAAAGTGTTTATCAGATGTAGGAGTTCGCTGGTGGAACTTTTAGGGTCAGTTATGTATATTACTATATCATCTGCAAATAGTGATACTTTGACTTCTCCCCTTCTAATTTGTATCCCCTTGATCTCCTTCAATTGTCTTATCACTCCAGCTAAAATTTCAAGTACTATATTGAATAAATATGGAAAGAGTGGACAGCCTTGTCTTGTTCCTGATTTTAGTGGAATTGCTTTTAGTTCTCTCCATTTAATTTGATGTTGGTTATGGGCTTGCTGTAAATGGTCTTTATTATGTTTAGGTATGTCCCTTGTGTCCCTAATCTCCTCAGGACTTTTATAATGAAGAGGTGTTGAATTTTGTCAAAGACCTTTCCTGCTTCTAATGAGATGATCTTTTTTTTTCTTTTAGTTTGTTTGGCCGATGGATCACATTTACTGATTTTGTATATTGAACCATTCCTGCATCTTTGGGATGAAGCCTACTCAATCATGGTGGATGATCATTTTGATGTAACCTTAGGATCACCATTTTAATGTAGGCTTTTAGTATGTAGCTCTTAAACTTATTTATTTCTCATTTTTATATTTTACTGATCATTTATTTTAATTCCTTTAAATTACTTCTTAATTTATATCTTTGTTGCATTTATTTTGCTACTCTTTTCTGGCTCTTTGAAAGAAATATTTAGTTCATTTTGTTTCTTTGTGTTCTGAGTTTGCCTCAGAGGAGTGCATTGGCTGTGACTCACTGGTAATGACATCAGGTTCTCATTGCCTCTCTCTCCTTAACACCCAGACTTTCAGATTTGTCCCAAGAGACATCTGTTAATGACTTCTTCATAATCATCTGTTTTTTTTTTCAGTTTACACTGCTTGAAATTAATTTCTAGTTGCAATGGCCCGTGGTCAGAGACACTACTTTGCTTAATTTCTGCTTTCTTGGATTCCGCTGAGGTTTTCTACTCTTGACAAATGATCAATTTTATGATTTTTCCACGAAGCTTTAAAATAGGAGTAGTATTTTTTCAGTATTGTTTGCTGAATACTAAATTCCACTTATAGTCACAAATCAGTTTTTAAAAATTATGTTATTACTATTTCGATTTTGCAATTTTTGGTTAATATGTCAAGAATTAGAGACATACTTATGTCACTCATGTTTCATAGTTTTATGTCTTAATGTCTTCATTGGTTTTGCAACTCACTTATACAAAGATTTTTGTTGTTATATGATAATGTCTTTATAGTACTTTTTGCCTCAAATTTTGTTTGACTGATATTAATCTTGCATTTACTGCTTTCTTCTGGTATTTTAATTTTTTCCTGATAGAGCTGCACAGATATGTAAGGCCTGGCCATCTGAGTGTATCATTGGATAGTAGCGTAATTATAAGCCAATGGGGATGTTAACTTTGGCAAATTTCCATTTTTGCTCTAATATCATATTACACTACATACACAATGCTTTGTATTGTCATCATGTTATAGAATCTATATGTTCACATAATATGATTGCACACTCTTTCTTTGTGCTAATCACATTTCTCACCACTGTGACAGAATTCCCAGCAAAACAGCTTAGAGAAGGAAGGCCTGTTTTGGCTCCTGGTTTCTCAAGTTTCCATCTCACATGATGAGGAAGGCATGATGCATGCAGGCTTTGTGTCAAATAAAATAGCAATCATCAGTGCTAATTCAGGTAAGAATCTTGTTAACAATTGGCCGAGAGTTAGTCACTAGGAAATGGCAAACATGTGAAAGGACTTAAATGTCTCCAGGGTTATTGTGTTGACTGTTCCGTCTCTAAAATTCACTCAGACACTTGCCTTCACATTCTGGCTCGTGCTCTGCTCTGGGGACTGACCTCCACGTACAATGTCCTCTATGCCATGTCTTGACTGGCCTCATGGGCTAGGGAAGGTTCTCTTGAGGAAAAGAAAAGACTGCATATAAAATTATAAAGATAATTTATTTGATTAGCTACATGATCCGAGGTGTGGTGGTTACACAGTGATTATCTTTGAGCTGGAGGTGGGACAACCAGTAGCTGTTCAGTTAGAGAATTTAGAAACCTCAGAAGAAAGAACCAAGGCTACCCTTGTCCAAGACTGGAGACCTGAAGCTCTCTGAAGAATCTCTGATGGGAGTCTATTCAAACACTGGAAAAACATATCCAAGGGCAGTGGCAGCAGAAATCTATGTGTCTAGTAAATCAAGACAGAACATGTTCATGCCTCCTGGCTTTCTTCATGCTGTGAATGTCCCCAGCCTAATGGACAGTGTGACCCACACTCAGGATAGGTCTCCCTTGGCTCACTGGCCCATATCACCATGGTCTACAGCAATGTGTTCACAGAAATCCAGTTAATGCACTTTACTAATCTTGTAGGCATCTCCCAATCCAGTAGGATTGGCAGTGAAGATGCCATCACATAGATAGAGCTCAACCTACTGTTGTTTCTTCAGGGGACTTTTCAAAGTAGCATTCTGTCTTTCCTTGTATCTTCATTGATCTAATAGATTGGTTCTGGATTCATGCCTTTTAAAAAAGTAAGCAGCAGAAAAGCCCTTTAAATTGCTTTTGGTTTGTTTGTTTGTTTGTTTGGCAGGGAGAGATGTAAGTGGACAGAGGACAAATAAAAAACTTGAACACATGACTTAAGGCTGAACAGGAGCTAAACAGCATTGTTAACTACAGGGACCAAGAGAAAGGTTACACTGTGGGAATGGGCTGGCTCCCACACTTTGCCCCTGTGAGAACTGTGAATATTTCTCAAACCAGTTTGGTCCTGACCCAGTATGCAAAGTTCATGGAGCAGCCAGGATTTGAGCTTTCCTTAGATAAGTTTGGGAGAGGTCACAGGGGCTGTGGGATCATTTTGGCTTCTGAAATCAAAAGTACTCATAACCAATATGATGGATACAGAGCAGACATGGAGCCCAGGCAGTTAGAAAAGACCAGTGCCAGTGTCGGGAAGATAGCTCAGCTGCTAAAGGGCTTGCCTTGAAATACAGCGACATGAACAACATTTTTTAATATGTATTTATTTGTTATATATACAATATTCTGTCTGTGTCTATGCCTGCAGGCCAGAAGAGGACACCAGACCCCATTACAGATGGTTGTGAGCTACCATGTTGTTGCTGGGAATTGAACTCAGGACCTTTGGAAGAGCAGGCAATGCTCTTAACCACTGAGCCATCTCTCCAGCCCCACATTTTGTTTTTTTTAAAGGCAGGTTTGGTTGGTATACGCTTGCTCTTCTAGCACTGGGGAAATGGAGACAGGCAAACCTTTTGGGGCTCACTGGTCAGCCTGCCTTACCTTCTTGGTAAGTTCCAGGCCAGAGGAGACCTTATTACAAAATAATACACAGAACTTGTAGGACACAACCTTAGGTTGTCTTCTGGCAAAAACATACACACGCACACCCGTACCCCCCCCCCCACAATGACCAATGTCTTCTGGAGATACTATTTATAATGGTATCTAAATGCTTAGCACATATTATGTTGTGAATACTTATTAAACACATGATAGACTTGAAAGGTGAGAGAGTTAAATGACTTCATAATTATGTAATTATTTGCTCATTCATTTATTGATCTCTTCTGTATCGGCTATCAGACAAGGCTCCTTGGCTGAGTTATGCTGAATGTATTCTTTGGACTTCACCTATGTCAACCCAGTATATTCCTTTCAAGTAAAGTAAATATACACACAGCAAAGAGTTCCAAATATTATGAATCAGATTCATGTAAATATGCTGTCATGTATCTTTTCCAGGAAACAGTATTGTCAGGGATAATAGATAACCTTCACAGAGGAATTTTTTTTTCTGGCTCTCAGGATTCTCAACCCATTTGGAAGATCAATGTTAATTCAAGAGTTCTCAGCTCAAAATGCAGCTTGTTCCGAGCTCTGCCTGTGGTGCAGGAGAGGGAAAAAGGAATGATTTGTGACCCAAAGAATGTGCTTTGACAGCCGAAACCCAAAACACATTCAGAAATTTCCACAGGGGCTTTCTAGGTGACCTTGTGAGGGAGCAATCTTCACCAGGTAGAGAGAAGGGAAAAAATTGCTTGGGAAGACATCCGGGTGAAATGCAATGAGAAAAGAACAGTGGATTTTACCTTGTGGTTACTTGGGGTGGGGAGGGGTAGAAATGTGTTTTTGTGTGTTTTGCATACATGACATCTCTGCAGGCATTTTGGGGAATTTGGAAGGAAGAGGCAGCATCTGCCCACAGACCTCTGAGTATTGAAAGCATCCTACTCGTGTCCGAGGCGGGCTGGTTCCTGCTGCCCTGAAGCTAAGCTGTCATTGAAGCTTCTCTCCAAAGCCTCCTTGGAAGCTGGGTGTGGAGCTGGCCCACAGGGTCTAATTATAAGATTCCCGAGGTCCCATGCCACTGTTTGCTAGAAATAAAGGTCAGCTAGCAGTTCAGCCAGAAGCCTCTGTCCTGAGTTAAGTATGAAGGATCAAGAGGCAGAGAGCCTTAGCTTCAATTCACCAATTTATTCCTTAAAAGAGCAGCAATCGCTCATTCTCTTGTAGATTATCCAATGAATGCAGAAATAAAATGCAGGTAGTTTAAAGCACCAAAAAAAATAAAAATAAAATATAAAAACAAAAAAACTTCAAGCTTATTTTTTAAAACAGAATATAGGCTCTAAGTGGTAAAAGTCACAATAAATTGTGATGCCTATTTTCCTAATAGAACTTTTAAAATAGTACTTACTGGTCATTATGTCCATCAGGAGCCAGACAGCATCTTGGGACAAAATGCAACATTGTTGCCAGAATTAGCTAGAAATGCTAGAAATGAAGTTTAGTACATTTGAAAAGTTTTGTTTCCTTTCCAGAATAAATGGCTATGGTACTTTCTTGCTTCTTTTTTTTTTTTTCCAGTTTTTTCTTTTTTCAAAAGAAAGTGTTAGGTTGAATGCACAGAGAGGAAGGCTGACTTCTGGAATATTTCTGACTTTTAAAACAGATCAAACTCTAAACACCATGCTCCTTCTAAATTGATTTGAGCCTCAGAGATTTTTTTTTTTAAAAATCTCTCTTTAACATATCTTTGTTACATTAGAAGATGGATGTCTATTTTATGTATCCCCCAGCCTCTAAATCAGAACATGTGCCCCTCCCCTCAAAGGACTCACCGTATTAACACTACAGATTACAAACAGTCTATCACCCTAGCTGTGGGAAACATGGAGATGCTGGGCCAGGAGGCTTAGGTCCTGGCTTCCCAGCTATCAATCTAAACCTTGTTGAGTTGACCAAATGCCTTCACATTCCCATTTCCACACCCTGCAGGTAATATGTGCCCTGCTTGCCTCAAAGATTCCTGAGCCAGGAGCACAGATAATGCACCCCCTCCAACATACTGTGTTATCCTGTACTCAGTTCCAAGAAGCTGCAAATGGCTCTGCTACTTCCTTTAAAATAGCTTTGCTAGGCTGTTACATTTTTTTAAGCCCCCAAATCTCTTTCTAGTCCCAAAGTGCAGCCGTGTGTTTGTTAGCTGCAGTCTGAGCTATGACAAAGGAAGATATACAATATCTCCTTCAACAAGGAGTGAACTGGTGCTGCTCTACAGGACTTTTTCTTTAAACTGATACCCAATCTTGAAGGAAGAAGATTGCAGAAGGAAGAGAAATAATAGTTTTTAAAACCTTGGAGGATATTAAATTCCAGTGTAGGGTTATATGGAGCAATTGGCAATCTAAGGCATTTTTTATTGAACCTTTGAAATGTCAGGT
Source organism: Microtus ochrogaster (assembly GCF_000317375.1). Lineage (NCBI taxonomy): Eukaryota > Metazoa > Chordata > Mammalia > Rodentia > Cricetidae > Microtus > Microtus ochrogaster. The sequence goes on from NC_022011.1 coordinate 72,402,735, forward strand.
GCAAAACACAGTTTCTCATGTATACTTTTTCAGGTACTTGGAATAATATATTTGAAACATGTAGCTATCACTGGCCTCTCAAACAGAAAATGGAGCACTGAGCAGCTACACTTGAGGCAGAAGGTGAGGATTTTCAGTATGGGTACACTCATTCAATAAAGGAATCTTGAGCCACGAGAGAAGCTTGTGCCCCATGACTATGGCCAGTCCTTTGTGCCACACCTCTGTCCCCATGGTTCCCTGTCCCCTGACCACTGTCTCTAAGTTTCTGCTGTACCATCAACTCTTGTTCTCAAGCATTCCACATGTAGACACCCCAAGAATGGATCTGTTGAGTTCATTAGTGCTACTGGAGGTTTCTGTGCCACCTGCCAGTTCATGAATAACCACTCTGAGGTTTAATATTAATTACAAACTGTTTGACTTAAGTCAAATGGTTCAGACTTACTATTAACTGGCTCTTATAACTTAAATTAATCCATTTCTATTAATTTGTGTATTGCCATGAGGCCTGTGGCTTACCACCAGTAATGCTCTGGAATCTTACTCCTTTGGCAATTGGCCAAATGGCTAGGTTTGCCACACTGAAAGCAAATGACATAAGGAGCTTCTCTGATGCCCATCATCCTTTTTGAAGTAACTGGTGCTGTCAGAGCAGATACAACTCATGTCAAGAAAAGTCTAAATTCTTAAAACATTTTAAATGGCATATTCTATAAGTCTTTAAAGTGTTAAAAGATTATCCATCCATTTGAAATATATCTTTACATATCTAGAAAACATAACTAACTTGGCTATATTTGACTGTTATAGATAACTACTAATTTGCATTTTAACTGTATATTACAGTTGTAAATGTGCTAAACATAATACCTTAAACAAAAGTAGAAATATACATATAATAAAACAAAATTATCATTAAATGAACCAAAATCCATACCAATGTAAAGTAATTTGAGATTAACAATTGTTTTTTGAATTAAAGTAGATTTAACAATCTACATTTTCATCATTTCTATATCATATCCCTTTTTAAAAAAAATCAAAGAAAACACATTAGTATACATAATCCAGACTCTCTGCATATTTTATCTGTGGCTTTCTTATATTACTTTTATTGCATCTTTCTTTGTTTTATTTTTTAAATGATTTATTTTTACTATAACTGCATATACCCATTTTTGTTCTTAAACCTACAAACATTTTTTAAACACACTGTGACCCGTTTAGAGTCAGGTTTTTTTTGGGGGGGGAGGTATAAATCTGTGTTTATTGCATATCTGTAATCAGAAGAGTTTTTAAAATGTTAAGTGGGTATGGTTAGGAACAAAGCCATAGCTTTGGCTGTTGACTCTGTCTCATTTTACTTTCCAACATGGAGGAGGTGTGTTTACTGCCAGCTGTGGGAGCCATGTTCACGTCTCAACTCTGGGAAGCAGCACTAAGACACTAATGTGCAGCTGTGCTCTTGAGCCCGTGGTTGTACTTTGAAGCCTGCAGACAGCGACTGGGAACCTGTTTATTGTAGTTGATGTAATCGAGACTGCAGGAACCTGCCATGTGGCTCAACCCATGATGGTTGGTGGCTGGCTCTATTTCTCAAGCAGTTGTCATGAGATGTGTCTCTGTGGTGTGTCTGGCATGAGAGACTAGGAAACCCAGTATGGATCCATTTCTTTGTGCTGAGAATCTTTTAAAGCTTTTTTTAGGTCTTATGTGGATCCATGCCAGACAGTGGGCACCATTTTATAACTGGTGTTCTCTTTCCTACCTGCCAGTTCCCAAATAACCACTCTGAGGCTTAATATTAATTACAAACTATTTAGCTGATGGCTCAGGCTTATTACTAACTAACTCTTACAACTTAAATTAACCCATTTCTATTAACCTATGTATTGCCTTGAGGCCCATGACTTACCAGTAAAGCTCTGGCATTTGACTATTGGCCAAATCAGATTCCTTATTTACCAATGGTGATAAGACATATTAACAGCATACAGAAAGGCATCCCACATCACATTAACTTCCAGGATTTAAGACCCTTCTAGGTCTCAAAATAGGTAGCTACAGAGGCTAGTGGATAGGTAACTCCCATTCATAGCTGTGATTGCAGGAATATCAAATGGTGGGAGGCACAGCCCAGGAGAATGTCCACACAACCAGTATGTGGAGGAAAGACAGGAGAACTTGGAGGTCAGGGAGAAGAGGATCAGAAAAGTCAGGCAGCAAGGGAAAGGGCCGTGTCAAGAGACAACAACTTTAGTTTTGTCTGAGAGAGAGCCTGAAAATTGCCATATAGCCTGTTTCCCAGTGTGATCCCACAGAAGCTGGAATCGTTGCACACAAACTCCCCTTAATCCCTGAGGGCTGCTGGGAAGAATGCAGAAGAGGGTTGTTCACTCTCGGTGAGTGCTCAGCACTTTAGACAAAGGCCTGTGAAAGTCTTGGAGCTCACAGAGGGGCTTAGGCGTGGTGAGGACAGAGAGACCTGCGTTGGCTGCCCCAGCAGTCACTGCCTGGAACCTACCCACACAAAATCAGTCTGCCACTGTATTTGTAGCCTTTTCATTGATAAAAAATGCTTAGGACAATCAGCTTATACAGAAGAAAGATTTTTTTGTTTGCTTCATAATTTCTGAGGTTTTACTTGATGGTCTGTTGGCTCTGTTGCCTTTGGGCCTATGGGGAGGCAGTAGAGTAGCAAGGGAGTGTATGGAGAAGGTCTGCTTACTCCCTGGCATCCAGGGAAAAATGGAAGTGCGGGGCAAGGCCCCAATATCCCCCACCAGGATATGCCCTCATTGACCTTACTTTTTTTTACCTGGCCCTACCCCTTAAAAGTTACCCTGCCCACCCCCAGATTCCCAGGCTGGTGGCCAGGCCCTAAAACATACATGCCTTTGGGGGACACTTACTCAAACTGCAGCAGCCACTTTTCCCTGGAATGGTTTGCATGTGTGGGTTTCAAGTCACAGCTTGTCAAATACCATTTTTATTAAGGCAGTAATTCAATTTAAATTTTAAATTAAATTTAATACAGGCAGTAATAGATCTTTGTGTTTGACTTTTGGACAACCTTTCAAATGCCTAAAACCCTTCTATGTAACTGAATTTATTTTTTGAACACTAGTTGATAGATGAATTCTCAACTTTTCTATGCTGATCTTAGGAGCCAGTGACACTACGGTATGGGCAGCGCTGATACCTTTGACAATTAGTTGAATCAAGTAATAAGTTTACTATCTTATTTTATTTTAATTCTTGCCCAAATTTTAATGAAAAGTAAACTGCTAATATTAATCACAAGGCCTTTAATATGCTTAATAAAATAAAGACAGAGCTGAAAGCTAGAGAGCGTGCCAAAGCACTGGAAACCTTTAGTCATATTTGAACTGAAGCTTTGTTTTGAGTTTCAAAAGCAAAATTAATACCAAGAACAAGGCACAAGCTTATAATACAAACGGTGAGACGAGGAGTTCTGCCTCCGTTGTTGGGAATCAGCACCCTCTGAATGTGTCAGGCCGCTGTTGCTCCACCCACAGTTTCTGAGCTCCTGTGCATATTGTTCCAGGAATTCATGTATAGAAACTGGAGACCGTGTAGCAAAACTGCTCTATGGGAAAATAGAGATAATCTAAACTGTTGTCTTTCCATAGCTGCAAAAGAGCCCTGATGGGGGGAGTGGCAGCCAAATGGCCATGCATTTTGAAACCTGCCTTGTCATGTGAGTTTTGTTCAAGGAATAAAATCAAACTGATCAGGAACCATCTCTAAGAGGCGGAGAGACTCCTGGGGTTGAACGCGAACAGGACCAGAAAGTATAAGCCCACTGTGTGAGCAGAAAGTGCAGAACCCTGTCTGGGGAAATACTTGAACTGTGGCTACCTTGGGATCCTCACAACCAGGTGATGGAAAGGATTTAGGGGTAGATTCGTCTAACTTATGGGCACAAGCCAAGTCATCATAAGTAAGTTAGATAATATGAAAGAAAATTTTGGGGGAAGTAAGCTAACTGCTGTGGGAATGCACGATTGGGAACAATAGAACCTAGAGGAAGAGAAGATTCTGGTACATTCTTTGATCTGAACTGGATCCCTAAACATGTGGAAGACCCTGTATTTGTGGATCAAGAACTCTGTTATCTTCAGATCAAGATACTTGCTGAGATCCTGTAAGCAACAAAAAACAAGTTTATACCTACAGTATTCATATCTTTTGAGCTTCATCTCTGGCCCTTCTAGAAAGGAAGGGGTCCACGTCTTTACTAAGCAAGATTACTGATCTCAGCTGTCCAAGTCGTTTGGTCTTTGGTTAAGGTCTCCTATGTATGAACAGTGTCCAGGGACTCTGACAGAAGATATATAGATCTTCATACCTTGTGTCCACTCATAGGTCCATAGGTATCAATATGTTTATGTTTGGGACCACATTTTATATATATATGTGTGTATGTATGTATGTATGAATGTATGTATGTATACCCATTTTTTGATTGTTTCAAATGGTTGACTACTTGACCATTTTGACATCTGACTTCTGACCAAATTCTTGGGCATTTCCTACTGCCTCTGAGTTATAGTCTAACTTCTGGACACCATGCCACTCAAGCGCATGTAAGCAGGTGCCATGCACGCTGGTGAGCATCACCGTTCCTCTTGCGTAAATACCATGAGATGAAAGTACTGGAACTTTTGCTAACTGAATCTTGGACACCGTAAGGAACTGCCAAAGCAGTTCCAAGTGAAAGTAGTATTTTTCTGTCTCACCAGAAAAGAATGAGAATTGTAAGCCAACGCTTGTTCTTTTTGGCTTTTTTAACTTTAGTAATTTTGATTTGGATGTATTATGGTATTTCATTGTGATTCTAATTTACATTTTTGGGGAAATAATGTTGACTGTCCATTCATGACTTAATGACTAATTAAATATGAAATGGCCATTCAAATCTTAATTTTTTTAAAAAAAAGTTACTATTTACAAAATTTACTCAGCTGCACAGATTTTTTTCATATAGTTACATTCAAGATCTTTACCAACTAGATAACAAATATTTCCTCTTATCTTTTCATTATTTTGAATGCTCCTTATTAATTTCCTTACGTTTACTTTTTTTTGTTTGTTTTGTATGTGTAGGTCAAAGGGCAACTCACAGGAGACAGTTTCTCTTTCTACCATGTGGATGGTAGATGGGGATGGATTTCAAGCCATGAAGCTTGGCAGCAAGCCAGTTAATGTGCTGAGCCGTCCAGCCAGCCCATTCTTATTTCTTTTCTCTGTGTCTGTGCATGGAGGTGCAAGGATGTACCAGGCATCTTTTTTGATTGCTCTCCACTTTCTTTAGCAAGGCTCTTTCACTAATCAGAGCTAGCCAATCCCACAGTGTTGATAGCCATCTCTCCAGAGGGGTCACTTGCTCTCTCTCCTGAGTGCTGGGATTATGGGCAGGTGATCGGCTCTGTTTTCAATGTAGGTTCTAGAGATCTGAAATCATCTTCGCATTTGTGTGATGGGCATTTTCCCCACGAAGTCATTATCCCAGATCTGTTCCCGGTTCTTTTTGTCCTTAGACTATCACACTAAGAATGTAGTTAGGGAAATACAAATCAAAACCACAGCGAGAGACTGTCGTATACCCACACCTGACTGTGATCAAAGCAGAGATAGGAGCAAGTTCTGACTGGGATGTGGAAGAACTGCAACTCTTGCCTGTCAGTGGTGGAGATGAAAAGGCTTCTGCTATTTCCTAAGCAGGATTGGAGTTCCTAAAATACTAACTGTAGATTTGTCATAGAACCTAGCAACTCCACTATGGCATCTACACACACACACACACACACACACACACACACACACACTCGCTCCCATAACACACATGTGAAAAAAAATCACAAAGGTAATCCAAAATATATTTTACTGCTTGCAATTAATGCTATCACCATAAATATGGAATAAATGATAAATAGTAGCAAATAAGATCATTTGTTAAAATTACTAAAATCAAGATTTTAAAAGATAAGCCAATAAATAAACAAATAAAAGACACACATTGACAATGATATAAGAGGGAAAACCCTATTGTATTCAAATTTAAATGTATATGTAAACACAAAATAACTGATTTTCATATCAAGCTTTCCACATTTGAATTGTATAAGACCAATGGTACCCTAGTGTCAACCTTGCATTTAGCTCTCTCATCTTACTTTCTAAATATTTTGGAAAGAAACAGTGGCTGGATCCCAGATGTGTGGCAGAGCAAGTATGAATGAGGGCTTAATATGCCTCATTGTTGCCCAAAGCAAGGAAGAGACCATGGGGCCTGTGACGGGATTTCCTAAAAACCAGCCTGAGGAGACGAACATCCTCTTGCTGGTCAAATTCGGGGCGATTTTAACATTTAAAAGATAACCAACCTTAAAAGGTAACCTTTAAATCCAGAGTTACCTTGAAGGTGACTTTTGCATCAAGTGTTCACTCTGTAAATCTGTAGTTAAAGGGGGAAATGACAATGTATCCCATCTTTTTAGGGGATAGCAACTAGTCTGATAGATGGATACCAGCGGGTGCACATGTAGGAGGGAGAGCATCAGGGAACCACCATTTTGTAATTGTCATCGAAGTGATTGACTTAGGATGGGATGATCCGTGGGTGCTAAGGGCTAAAGATATCAGGTGAAAGTTAGCTGCAGAGAACGGGTCCCTCATGGAGACTGAATAACCTCACTGCTAACGGCTAAGAGAAAAACCAAAGTGCTTTCCCATGAAGGAGTCTGGTGTCAATCCCTTACCAAATTTAGTTTCACGAAAAATCCATGAGTTTCTCCTCTTCATTAATGGAAAGCCTGTCTCTCCTTATCTCTAGACAATTGACTTGTTTGTTCAGTCACCTGAGTGTAGTGAATTTCCTGAGGCTGCCGGGCTATTTCTGCCACCCATTCTGATATTGTCCTTGAGTGGGACCGAGCACATTGACACTCAAGGGTCCCTCCTCTCATTCTGAAGCTGCGCTCTCATAATTAGCAGCTGCCACTGGGCCTGCCCAGATGTCTCACCGCCTTTCTCTCAAAGGTGGCCTTTACCCTCCTGTTTCGTATGCTAATGAGGCTAATTACAATGATTTTCTTTGAGCAGGATGCTAGCTTTTGGTTGGTTATGTGTGTGCACAATGTGTAAATATATGTATGGGAATACATTTGTATGTATGTGAAGTTATGTCTCTCTACATATAAGCAACTGTGCCTTTTTTTAATTTGGGGTGTGCAGTATGCTCAGCCTTTTGCTGTTGTTATTCGGAGGGTTTGTTTGTTTTTTTTTTTATTTTATTATTTTTTTTAGTTTTTTTTTTTTTTTCGAGACAGGGTTTCTCTGTGGCTTTGGAGCCTGTCCTGGAACTAGCTCTGTAGACCAGGCTGGTCTCGAACTCACAGAGATCCACCTGCCTCTGCCTCCCGAGTGCTGGGATTAAAGGCGTGCGCCACCATCGCCCGGCTGGGTTTGTTTGTTTTTGACATGATCTTGCTCTGCAGCCTGGGCTGGATTTGCTCACATCTCTGAGTCTTTGATTTTCCCGCCCCAGCCTCCCTATTGCAGGAATTGTAGGTATATGCCACTATTCAGCTTTGCACAATGGGATTCCACTATTTATTGAGATGATCAGTGGAGTTTCTCCTTTAACTTGCTAATTATAGATAACTGGATAATCTAATTTTGAAGGATTCCTTGTGTTTCCAGGATGAACCCCATCCTATCGTAACGTTAACTTTCTAACGTCTTTCATTTTCCATCACTCCTAGACTACTTATAAAGGATGTATTGATCTGTACTTTCTCTTTTGCACTCTATTTTTCAGACCCAGTGTCAGTCTCTTGTTTCTCCCACCCCCCCCCCCCAAGCACACACAGAGATCACTTAGGATCAGTGAGATGTGGTCCTATTCCTTGGCGTTTTGAATGAAGTCATTAGTTAGACTGGAGGCATCTGGTGTTTGGTCGGGGTTATCTTTGACAACTTTCTCCATATCGCCCGTTACTGGTAACTGGTGTTAGTTTTTTTTGACGGTGTTATTTCCTTAGAAACAAATACAGTTTAATCTAAATTTTCCAGGGCACTTGCAGACTATTCCCACGCAATGATTTTAGTTGCTTTTTTAGTCCATTCTAATCGCCGACTTTGTATGTTTGTATTTACTTTATACTTTCTTTTGAAAATGAGATAAAGCCCTTTGAATCATTTGATATGGTTTCTCTCAAATAAACCACTTTTATGTTTATTATTTTTACATAATTTGTTCCTATCATTAATACCTGCTCTTGTCTTTGATTATTATTTACTACCTTCTTTATATTTATTTTCTTGTTCTTTTTCTTATCCCTTGTTTTAAATATGAACTCAGGTTTTCTTTTCCTTTCTTAATACTTGGAGTAAGGCTTTAAAATTTTCTTCAAACCACTGAGTTTTGAGGCCAACAATGCTCATGTTGCTGTTGGCTCTCTCACTGATGCTGTTCTCTAAACTTCTTAGAGTTTCAGTTTCTAATGTTCTTAATTAGAAATTTCTTTCTTTCTTTTGTTTGTTTGTTTTTGAGTTTTTGTTTTTGGCTTTTTAAGACCGGGTTCTCTGTGTGTCTTTGACTGTCCTGGAACTTTTTCTGTAGACCAGGCTGGCCTCAAACTCACAGAGATCTGCTTGCCTCTAGGTGTGTGCCACACCACCACTGGTCTTAATTTGAAATTTTTAATGGTCCTAATTTTAGACAGTTGGGCTGCGGTTTTCTATTTGGAGAAGTAATTTCCATGCTGAGGGCCTTAGTATTCCATGTCATATTAGTTATCAATCAACTCTTTTATAATTATTGTCTGAACTTATTTCTCTTATGCTTCTTGAGGGAATTCAACTTGGACATTAATAATGCAACCACTTTACTAACCTCTTCTTTTTTGTAATTGTGTTATATATGTGGGGTATTTGTTTTTTCAGTAAATCTATTTTTTGCATACAGCAAATAGTTGTTTGGTTTTCTGAGCATTCCTGCGATCTTCATGCATTTAGCAGATAGATTCATCTTACCAGGAGAGGATGATAAGTTTGACCTCACTTATCTTTTGTCATTTTAACCATTATTGTTGTTCTCATTTTTGTGTTTGGAAAACACATTAAAAATTAAATGTGGTGGTTAAATGAGGAATGCCCTCATAGGCTAAGGTGCTGGATGCTTGGTTCCCAATTGGTGGCACTGTTTGGAAAGTCAGTGCATCCTGCTGGAGGAAGAACACCACGGGGGGAGGGGCTTTGAGAATTAATAGCCTTGCCCAGCCTCTGCCTCCTGTGTCTTTCATATTGGATATGCACTCTCTCAGCTTCCTGTTCTAGCTACTTGCTGCCCTGCGTCCCTTGCTAATATGGACTCTCTATCCTGAACCATAAGCACAAATAAACTTTCTTTTCTGTATGTTGTTTTGGTTATGATATTTTATCACAGCAACAAAACATAAATGATATAAATAATATTTTCCTTCCCCTGCCTATGACTTTGTTTCTTGAGAAAGGATCTTGCTATGTTGTGAGAGTGTGTTTGTGTGTGTATAAATGTGTGTGTAAGAGTATATTTGTGTGTGTGTGTGTGTGTGTGTGTGTGTGTGTGTGTGTGTGTGTGTGTGTGTGTGT
>NC_022011.1:72412497-72415765 GCF_000317375.1 Microtus ochrogaster
TGTGTGTGTGTGTGTGTGTGTGTGTGTGTGTGTGTGTGTGTGTAGGCCAGAGGCCAATGTTGATGACTTCCCCAATTGCTCTCCATTTGTCTTTTTGAGCCAGGGTCTCTCAGTGAGTGTGAGCTCTGTGGTTATGCTTGGCTGGTTGATTGTCTAGCTGCCCAGCTTGCTCTAGGGCCCCTCCTGTCTCTGTTCCTCCCCCAGTACTGGGGTTACAGCACCTGGCTTTTCTACATAGATGCTGGAAATTTAAACTTACGTACTTGACTGACTGAGCTATCTCCCTAGCTCTGGAAAAGACCATTCTGACTGTTTAGGTTGTTTTCTGGAAGACTCTTTTCTGGGTTTTAGCTAGAAGTGCAAGTTCACTAAACTTGATTTAAATGGGTGTCATTGCATCGAATTTTAAATTGCTGTTCAGAAAGCACAGAACTGCTTTTCTCCATGATAAGCTCTTGCCTTTCACAGCTCTCAGAAACACGCTGCATCCCCAGCACGCACACTTTGGAACAGTGGTTACAGTGTTTGAAATTAATACATTCACCTAGTCACACATCAAATTATACAGAAATGCTGGTGCAAAGAGCTGTCGGCTGCTTTCTCATTTTCCATTTACTCAGCCCTAATTCCCAAGAGAAATAATTGCTACCTGGTTTTCTTTCTGGTTCTTCTGGCCGCTAGCTGAATGTGTTTAGATCACCAGTAATGCATTTATACATATTTTTTTCTTGTTAATTTTGCAACTATCAAAGGTCCAAATAAAAAATTGGCATGTTAGGTCATGCCCCATGTGGCACGGTCACCATCTTCTTTGTAGAGTTGCATTGTCTGACTCCTGCACATAACTTCATTAGCCCCATCTCAGATAAGGATGTTTTATGGTGTTCTGTCAGACCATCAGACTAGAATTTCCCCTACAATATAGGACCAGCTCACTGTTTCGCAGGTAAATGGGGGTCCTTTGCCCTGAAGACAGCCAAAGGGAAATCCAAAGGCTTTGTGCCCACTGTTACTCTCCGGGGCAGTAGTCAGATTCTGCTTCCACCTTCATAGTTCCTTATGCTTTCTGGAAAACACCTAAATTCTGTTTTAGATTTTTTCCCCTAAGGATCCTATAATCCCAACACTCAGATGGCTAAGGTAGGAGGATTGCTGGGAGTTCCGGACCATCTGAGCTACAGTTGAAACAAAAAAGAAACAACCAAACAACTGAGCTTTTCGATTAATTATTGATCATTTTCACCAATACAGGTTCAAAATGCCTCATCAACAATTTAATAATTGTTAAAAATTAAAATATTGTAATATCTATATATATTAGATGGTAATGCCTAACTGAACCGGCCTGCAGCAACATTTGCTCTCCGAAGCATATCATTGTGAGGCTCTACACAACATCCATTGGATGATCATTTGACATCATGGACCAGCACTACTGCCTTCCAATATCAGAAGAATTGAGAAACATTTTTGATCTTGAAATGTGAGCAAAGTCTTGTTGTCCTGTACGGAAACATTGGAATGGTAGTGCTGGAATTCGTGACTACATAGGTCACACCTGTTGACTAACAACCATCCATGGCCAGCACTGTTGTTTTTGTGTTAGTGTCTGTCTTAGTCACTGTTTATTGCTCTGAGTTCCCATGACCAAGGCAACTGTTATAAAAAGAAAGTGTTTAGCTGGGGGGCTTGCTCATTGTTTCCGAGGTTTAGTCTGGGGAGCATGGTGGCATGCAGGCAAAATGGTGCTGGAGAAGTAGCTGAGAGCTACATCTTGATATTCTGGGGCTTAGAGAGACTCTGGGCTCGGCATGGGCTTTTGAAACCTCAAAGCCCACCCCGTGATGTACTTCCTCCCAAAAGGCCACACCTCCCAATACTTTTAATCTTTTCAAACAGTGCCACTCCTGGGTGACTAAGCATTCAAATAGATGAGCCTATGGGGGTCACTGTTCAGAAAACACAATCCATCCTTGTCATTTTAATATACTTACAGGCTTTGGTTAAGTGGCTACTAGCAAATGAAAAAACAGAAAGGGACTGTCAACTCATAATCCAGAATAACATACCTGTAAGGGATCATCTTGATTATTCTAGGTGATGTGGAAAGACTAGCCCTAATTGTTGGTGGGACCATTTCCTAGGCAGAGGTTCAGAGATTGAATAACATAAAGAAAGTGAGATGAGCAGTCGGAAGCATTCATCTCTCTGAATACCTGATTTGGATGTCATGGCTTCCCTGTCATGATAACCTGTACCTTTGAAGTGTGAGCCAGAACAAACCCCTTTTGCCTTAGGTTGCTTTGAAAGAGTATTTTCAACACAGCAACAGGAAGGGACATGGTTTGCATTAACACAGTTTGCAATAACACCAGGAAAAGTCACCACTTAAGACAGGAAAAACAAAAAGAATTGCGTAGGACTTTGACAACCTAGAAAATGCTCAGAGGCCAGGAGTGGCTTCTGAGGTGACACTACCTGGTCTAGTCTGGACCATCAGACGAGGTGATGCTATGTATTTGGTTCTGAGAGTGTCAAAAAATTTATCACATACACCCAGCTTTGATTGACAGAATGGAGGACAGTGGTGGGGTTGCCCTGAAAGAGTTCTTCATACTCTTATCTCCAGATAGTCACCTTCTATCATCCTCTATTAACACAGCTTATCAAACTGGCTGAGGAGGAAGTCAATGTGAAGATTCTGGGCATCAGGTTTCCAAAGCAAAATATCGAAAAAGATCTGGAGTTAGACCTAAAAGATGAAAGTTTAAAAATGCACATGGTCCAAGGTTTGGGTCACCCACTATCCATCTACAGCCTTGCACACACTGGAGTGCTATCGGTGCGACAATAACAAATGCAGGCAACCACTCCTGTTATGGCAGTTGCTTTCATCCTAGTATCTCCCCACCAAAAGGAGACATGCAGCTGCTCCAGTCAACTTAGATATTTCCTTCACATATTTTACACAGGTAACATAGTATCTATCTCTAGGCTAGATATTAGTCCCTAATTTATTTCCCAATGACATATGACTATTCTGTGGTATAATGACTAGATTGCAAGATTAATCACTATTAATAATTCTTTCAAAATAATTGAAAAAAGAAGAAAATACACTTATTAATTAATATATTTTAATGTGTGAAGGCGAATTTAATTAATCCAGGCCAGTGGGTACAAGAAGACAATTTTAATATAAAAGCACACTCACACACCCGGAGTTCAGCGATCCACAGTAAACCGGAAACAGGAAGGGCTCCAGTCC
>NC_022011.1:72426689-72429640 GCF_000317375.1 Microtus ochrogaster
GGTCGCAGGGCAAATCTGCCCCAGGTTGGAGCGCCAAAATGAAGGCGAATTTAATTAATCCAGGCCAGAGGGTACAAGAAGACAATTTTAATATAAAAGCACACTCACAAATGTGCAGTACATTGGCGATTACATACACCCTAACAGATATATAACAAAATAGACAAGATAATATCCTATCAAATAGCATTACATACTATATAATGAGGAAGTAATAAAACACACATCACTTTCTTAGGTTTAGTGATATTAATAGCTTCTGAAGCAGCTCATGTTTTCTTCATGCTGGGCCAGCTGCTCAATTGGCCTAATTCCTTTACCTGGTGGGTGACCCAGATCTTTAACATTAAAATGTCCAGAACTTTGGTGACCATGGCCTCCTTTAATTTTGGTTTGTTTGCAGCAAGCTTTGCTACTGAAAGAATATGAACTCCACACATCCTTCTCATTTCCACCTTGCAGCCATGATTTCTTTTTTTTAAACAGGATTAATACCTCAAGTCAATAGAGTGACCCTTGCCTTGGTTGCTGATTCAATCAATGACAAGAGGAGCTCAAAGCGGCGAGCTGGGAGTCTCGGTTTTCAGTTCAGTGGAATCATCATTGTGCTCTTTGGTGGTTGCACTACCCTAAGACTCCAGATCTGCGGAATTCAAAATAGGGAGATGACGCATCAACTAATATGAATAGAAACCCCCCTACTTCTATCCCTGGGCGATTCCTAAACTTGTCTATTCTGGCTATGGGAGAAACAGTACTATCGTGGGTATGGAATCAAAGTTTATAAGATAACACTTAGGATATTGTCTTATAGCCATTGTATAGCCAAATCATTAGTAGGTCATTGTACATATATTAAGGAACATGAATTAGTCCTTGGCTAGAGGTTGGTCTTGCCACTATGGGGCTGACAGCATTTTTAACCAAACTAAGGGTGTAGTTTCTAGTCTTATCTCCAGCCCAGGGTCCAGCAGAGCTGTCATGGACTCTCTCAGTGTCTTCTCCTGGAACCCATATGTCCAAACACGCTGTGTTGGCAGAACATGTGCTTACCTTACTTGTCTTGCGTGTCAGTTTGTGCTTTGGGAGTCTTGGTACAGTGTTGCGGATTATGACCTTTACTGGACTTTCTGGATCCCCCCCCACCAGCCCTCAGCCAGGTAGCCTTTGTTGTTTGTTTTGCTTCTTTAGACACCCTTCCTGAGGTCTGGACTCTTGTGTTGGTTGGATATGGCTTCTCTCATCTGCTCTCCTCTTTGAAGGGCCGTACTTGTGAAGTGAAGTTTTCTGTGGTAGCGGTTTGGTTTCATCTCTTTAGTCAACCGGTCTTCTTGATCTCCCCGTTGAATCATCACTTGTTGAAGTATGTGGCATGTCAGCAGCTGCGTGGCAACAATACAATGCTGGAGATCACACGTTTGGCTTCCCCATCAGGGATTACTATAAAAGTTTATAAGGTACTGCAAAACAAAATACTAGGCCATCAAGAAGAGTCTCCTCCTCTGAACATTTGAGATCAGCAAGTAGCTTTCTTCAGACACGGATTACTCAACTTTGCCAATGTTTTCATAATCAGCTCCTCATCTAGTGACTGTCAGGGGTGCTGATCTTCAAGACCAGGGTTGCTTGTGAACAATTCAGAACCTTAAATCAGCTGAGAAGAAAGAAAATAACCAAGAGTGAGAATTAATATACAGAGAAGTGGAAGGCAGTGAGAGTCTTGGGCTATCTGGGGCTCTTTCTCTGACTGTCCTGGTTGGGACTGTGTGCTTGAACACTAGAAGACACTGAGCTTGAAGGCAAAGTGTCAAAGCCACCTGCACTGCAAGCCTGGCATGCCACACATCTCCTCTGCAGAGGCTGACTTTGAGTTTGTAGCTTTCAAGTCACTTGGAAAACGGGTCAAAGAAGCACACACAAATGTGGCATCCTGTTCTCCTTAAATCAGGGAAGCCCAGAAGGTTTAGCATTGTGGGAATAAAGCCAATCTAGTTGTTAGCATTTTTGAATCTTAACACCTCTAGAGAGAGACACTAGAGATAGACTTTATGTAAGCATGCCAGGATGCTTAAGTGTGTTATTGCCTTTTAGTTCTAGTTTAATGAGTGCGTAAAAAATAATTATTTCTAGCTAATTGTAGAGCATCCTTCATGACAGTCACCTCACTTGACTCTAATCACATGAGATGAAAATACGGTGGAGAAGTCCATGTTCATCTTTCAAGAGCCATCCTTGACTGCCTCTGTAGACAGAGATTCAGAACCTACAACTGTATACCAGTGTCTTTGCTAATGTTCAGCAAGACTTTGTGATTTCCTGGAGTTGAGTCTGAAACAACACTGGAAATCATACTGGAATTACCTAAGGATTTAGTGAAAATTTAGGCTTCTGGGTTTTGTGCCAAATTTTCCAAATTGGTATGTCTTACTGTACTCTTCAATTTCTTAAGCGTCCTAGGGGATTATTATTAAAATCGGAAGAATACTGTTCTACCTAAATTCATTACTTTTAGAGTTCCATTGTGTACTGACTGGTTTTGTGTGTCAACTTGACACAAACTAAAATCACCAGAGAAACGCACCTCAGTTGAGGGAATACGTCCTTCAGATCCAGCTGTAAGGCATTTTCTCATTTAATGATCAGTGGGGAAGAGCCCACCACGTGGTGGGTGGTGCCATCCCTGGGCTGCTGGTCATGGGTTTTGTAAGAAGGTAGTCTGGGCTGGGCAGTCGTGGTGCATACCTTTAATCCCAGCACTCAGGAGGCAAAGGCAGGTGGATCTCTGTGACTTCGAGGCCAGCCTCGTCTACAAGAGCTAGTTCCAGGACACCTAGGACTGTTACACAGAGAAACCCTGTTTCAAAAATCAAAAAAGAAGAAGAAGAAGAAGAAGAAGAAGAAGAAGAAGAAGAAGAAGAAGAAGAAGAAGAAGAAGAAGAAGAAGAAGAAGA